>NC_025998.2:38283610-38506110 GCF_000442705.2 Elaeis guineensis
CTAGGTGTTAGTGTTTTGTCCTTTCTAGGATCTGTATTTTGGGGCCATGTATTGACATGTGCTAGTTGGCTTTGTATGTTATGATCTATGTACTGAAACAATTATGGTTTTATGATATCATCTTTTTTTCCTTTGTAATGATGTTTATCATACTTTGGTTATATATTTCTCCTTTGTGGAATATTGTCTTCTCTTTGTGGTATTATCATCTTATGATTGCTGTTAATAGTTGCTACATTAAGGGGGAGTAAACTCTACAGAAGAAGAAATTAAAGAATGCTTCACAAAAAGGAGGAGTTAACCTTGTATGATGATGTCAAAAAGGGGGAGAAATTAAACAAAAAGAAATCCATCAAAAGCAAAAACTACAAATTATGATTATGAGAAATTAATAAATTGAAAATTTTAAGTACAAATCCCAAGTATACTGCAAATAAGTACCTTTTAAAATTACTTATATTCTGATTTGCTGTAAACATTTGGATATGCTCTGATAGGCTCCAACCTACTCTGATATATTGAATACATTGCTCTGATACATTGAAAAACTATTTTTACTACTCTGATACATTGCTAAATTTTTCTCTGATACATTGTAAAATTGTCTTCCCTACACTGATACATTGCAAGATTTTCATTTCTCTTGCTCTGATACATCTTAAACTTAAATGCTCTAATACTCTTTCCAAATCAACTATTCAATATGCTTTGGCACACATGACTAGTTTTGAGATTTGAGAAAATTTTTCAAAATACAGTTTGCTCTGATAATAAAATCAAATTATCTGCTCTAACACCAAAACAATTATCCAATGAGCATATCTTCCAATCTTTAAGCAAATGGACAAACTATTTATGCATATAACTATTTGTATCACATGCCAAAAGAATTATACTCTTTTCAAGCATATGCACCTAAAATGCAATCTTTTGAAATTCATGATTCATATAAATGCTTTTGTTCAAATATTTTGCCATCATCAAAAAGGAGGAGATTGTTGCTCCTAGATTGATTTTGATGATTACAAAACAGTTTGAAGGGATACAAATATTTTTTATTTTTGAAAAAGTCCTTATGCTCTACAGGGGCAAAATCATAATTTCATCAAAACTCTGATTTGATAGTATCATCTTGTAGAACAAATGATTTGTAATCTATTGGTGAAGATTTCATTATTTTTGGACTTATAATTTTGAAGTTATGAAGGTTTGAAGTGCATGAGTCGACTCATGAGTCAACTCATGGCACAATGAGCTGATTGGCACGCTAAAATCCTGTTGGCACGCGACCTTTTTTGGCTTGGCACGGCTTGTGAGTCGACTCATGAGTCGACCCACAAGGCATGAGTCGACTCATAAGTCGACCTCTGTTAGTGTGGGCCAAAATTTCCAGAAACTTGATTTTCTGGATGTTGCATCAGAGGTCGACTCATGAGTCGACCCCTGAAGCATGAGTCGACTCATGAGTCGACCCCTGCGACAGGATTTGCCTGTAACGGCTAGTTTGTGGCTAGATTTAGCTGCTTTTAATGCTCACCTTTTGTGCTCTAACGGCTCTTTTTCTGGCTAGTTTGTTTTCCTTTGTTTCTTAAGGCTATAAAAGGTTTCAAAAGGTGGAAAACAAGTAGAAGAGACATCCAAATATTCAAGAGGCATTCAAGAGATTTGAAAAGAGAAAAGAAAGAGCATTCAAGAGGGCATTCAAGTGCATTCAAGAGAGGGTTTCTCAAGCCAACTTCTCAACCTCATTCAAGAGCTCATTTAAAGCCTTCAAGAAGCCTTCAATCAAAGCTCACCAACTCCTCAAGCATTTATTCCTTTTCTCATCCATTTTGAGAAAATCAAAGAAGGGCTTCTTCTTTTGAGTAAAGCGTATTTATTGTTATACTCGCTCATTTAAGGAGCTATTCTTGTACTTATTTGTGCTCTAAACTGATTTTATCTTGTGAGTAATTATTTTGTTTTGGAGGGTTTCCAAAACAAGGGAAGGTTGATCCGAACCTGAAATCGGAGTGTATTGGGTCGGCTTGTACCCGGGAAACAAGTGGACTAGCTTGGGATAGCTAGTGTCGGAGGTTCCGACGTTTGTATTCGGGTTGAATACAAAATATAGTGGATTGAAATTCCCAAGTAGAAGCTTGGGGAGTGGATGTAGGTGCAAGGTTGGCACCGAACCACTATAAATCCTTGTGTTTGTGGCATGCTTTATTGTTTCTCTTTAATTCTCCATTATATCCTTGCATTCTTGCTTTAAGCAATTAATCTCAAACTAAAGTCTCTCTCCTCATTCATCAAGCTTTTGATATATATTTTTCATAAGTAATTAGTTAAGCCTAAATTCTTTAAAACCCAATTCACCCCCCCTCTTGGGTTGCATAGCTGGGCAACATATAACTAATATCCAACTTGTATCTATATTTGCTTAGGACAAATATGGATATGCTTAATATCCTATTTGTATATGTCCATATCCGATTAAAATAAATATAGATATTAATTTTGATATTATTTCATATTCATATCCATATTTATATTTATTAAAAAATATAAACATAAATATAGATATATTTATATCTAATCTACATTCTATCCTTTTTCAACCCTACTCTAACTATATGGGAAAGACAGAAGAATAAAAGTCTTGTCAAATCACAATGGATTTTCAAGATCTGATAGGAAGCCCAATATCCTGCTTCAACTAGGACCCCAGTTTTCTCATGAATCTCAACCCTATGGATATTACATGCGACTCCAAACCACATAGAGGATTCCAATAGCTGCCTTACAAGCACAAAAATTGAGTACGAGAGATCAAAAATCCTCAAAATAGGAGATCTAAAGAGATATATCAAACTAATGAATATATACTTGTCCTGCTCATAATAAGACTCCATCAACATGCAAGATAGACCTTCCTTCCTCATCTCATCAAGAAGAAGATACTTAAAATCAGATCTAGAATTATATACCATGATTATCATGCAGTAAGTAATAAATTAAAGAAACTGGATTGGTACATTCCCTAGCACTTATCCATGCAGTACAAATTATTATCCATAAGATAAGGAATACCTTCAAAATTATTGGAATCAAGTTTGAACATTTTCTTGTGGAGCAAAATAAATAATCCATGGCCTTCATCTTTCATTCTATGAGATCAATGCTATGGAAACTCTACCTGATGCAAGGTACAGTGCAACACGATGAATGATTTATTAAATCTTGCCATAAACAAATACAATAAGATATGAAATAATTATACAATTATGATTTTAAGATCATCACCTCATGCTTACATCTTATATGATGTTCATGATTCACAATCAAGATTATCTAAAACAAGCATGTACCTATACAAATCTAGCATTAGACATAGATATAATATAACGGTGATAATTAAATCTCATTTAGAGTGAAACCTAGCTTTGGTACTACTCTGAAGAATATGGATTAGGTCGAGCAGAACATTTTAAATCGAAAGTATGAACATGTCTAAATAAGAATATCTTTTTTTGATAAATCACCTTTAATCTACAAATGATATATATAATAAGATAGACATATACCTCCTGAGAGGGATTGAGAGTGTCACACCCCCTCTCTTAACCAAGCAAGGGTATAATAGTTGAGCAGAGTCTTACCAGTACCTTATGCCATAGTTCATAAGCCACTAGTAAATCCTGTTCAGCTACCATATCCTGCTATAGTTAAATCCAATATAAATCATACATCAACTCAACATGATCCACAAACAACTTCAAGCTTTCATTCATCATTTCATAACTTTATACATATGACTTTAAAATATAATACATCAACATCTTTCTAATTTAAACAAATCCAAAATATACAACATATCCTCTTAAAATGCTCTCCTCACTAGCAAACATAACCAAAAAGCGTCTCTCTCCAGCTGATATAACCAAAATGCTCTTCACTCTAGCTGACATGACCAACCTTGCTAAGATGTATGCTGATAAAGATGTTAATAATTTACTTCTGTTTCTAGTTATAATGCTCCAATCTGCAACAAAAGATGTGAGGGAGAATGAGACTTAAATCTCAGTGAATGGATAAACCATCTAACAATATGAAAACAGAAAAGTTTAGCTGTGATACTCATGATAATATAAATACCATACACTACTGATATATTTTCAAAATATGCTATATACTAAATAGGAATAAAACTATGTAAAAGATTATTTTAAATCAAAAAAATCTATTGACTATCGCCGATTATACCATAGTGCATCTCTACCAATGGGCACTCGATACGGAGCATCTGATACTGCTGAATATCACTGGGCATGCTGTTTCGCTAAGAAGATGCCGGCTATTTTCTGCTGTCTTACAAGCTGATGCTATGGTACATCCCATAGGTTGATCACTCTTATGGGTAGTCTGTTGAAAAAGATGTTCGATAAATTCTCAAAAGCTAATAAGCTGATTTAAAATATTTTCAAGCCAAAAATGCTATGCTATCCAAACCGATTATACATATACATATATATTCTAGAACAACTTATCAATAGAAAATTATTTTCTATTTTCTTGTTTGCATATACATACATAAGCTGTAGAATAATATATATCTAACTTTGTTTTAAAGTAAATCCTTTCATAGTAAAATACAGTGAGAAAACACCAAAGTTAGATGAAAAATCACTCATCTCTTGCTAGCTATTGCACCTCTTTGGTGCTTGACTCTCCTAAAATAGTCCTTAAGTCTTCTTCTCCTTTTATAAAATTTGATACACACTGATTAATGCTATGCTTACATGATACATAAACATGAGAATGCATGCTTAGCTTGTTATGCCTATTCTTTAGCCCTTCCAACTCTTGCTTTTGTTAATTCTGTTTTACTCTATTTTAAGATTAGCTAAACCTCAACATAAATTTAAAATTTCAGTAACTTAATTATATTTCATCCTCATAATTTATCCTAATTTCAGTCGACACAAACTCCAACTTATTTGCTAAGAAGATTTCAAACTATTTTTTGATTTAAGAAAATTACAACAACAAATCCTCCTCAATTCAATTTTAAACTTATAATTTGATTCATCAAAACATCACATTTGGTAGTCATTATTCAAGGTTTAATTTAAATCTAATTTAGAGATTAAAATTCTTACCTCAAATGATTAAAATCCTGTTGAAATCAAAGCAAATTCTTTTTTTTTCCTAAAATCAGCAATTTCAGTAATTCTTCTTCTTCAAATTTGAAATCACCTTTTCTTACTAAATTCTTCTTGATTTTTAGCTGAGGACATGACCTTCTATAGCTCCTCTCCCTCTCTATTCTGTATGTTTTACTTAAGGGGTCCAAATGACAACAAAAAGGAACATATGGCTAAAGCTTGAAATATAAATAAACTAAAGAGCTATTTGCTAGGTGTCAACCTCATAAAAAATATGCAATTAATGTACTTACTGAGGTGCTATTAATAAAAATTTCGGCTCATTCTTTATGTTTTGAAGCTGTTGAGTTAACCCCCTTAAGAATCTTTTTTAAATCAAAACACAGAACACTTGAGACCCATTTTATTTTTACTGTCATCCTGTAGTCGAGTCGGCTCGTCTAGATTTGAAGTTTGCTCGCCATAACACAACTATTAAAATATATTACTTAGAATATCCTAAAAAATATTAGCTCATTCTTTGATCAATAGCCACTCAAAATATCTCGAATTGTCTCTCAAAATAAATATTATATAATCATCAAAAATTTAACTTCAATATCATTATTATCAACTCAATTTTTTGATTACCTTCTTCCTCAATATCAAACAACTTTATACTTCACTAATACTAATTAATTAAGTTTCAAATATTCAAATGTATCATGAATAAAATACTGTGCCATTTAGATATACATGAATGCTAAATGCAAATGCTGTAGTTCACCACATTCTTGATTCGGGGTGTTACATTTCTCCTCTTTTTAAAAAGAATTTCATCCCAAAATTTTGTTACCTTTATTCTGAAATAGATGCAGATACTTTTCTTTCATTTCATCTTCTCTCCTCCATATGGCTTCTTCTGTATTATGATTCTGTCATACAATTTTAACTAATGGTATTATTCACGGATTTAATTATTTCTTTTCTCTACTTAAAATCTGCACTGGTTCTTTTAGATAAGTTAAATTTTCTTTCAATTCAACTATTCTGGACTGTAAAATGTGTGATAGATTTGAAATGTACTTCCATAGCATGAAAAAATAAAATATATTGTGAATCTGAGAAAGTTCTGATGGTAGTGCCAACCGATACGCAACTAGTCTGATACGCTCTGTTATTTCATATGGTTCGGTATATTTTGGACTCAACTTTCTTTGTTTCCCAAACCATAATATATCTTTCCAAGGAGAGACTTTAAAAAATACCTTATCACCCATATTGAAAATCATATCTCCGTGTTTTGGGTTTGCATAGCTTTTCTGTCGGTCTTGTGCTGCCTTTAATCTTTTTTTGATTAATCTGATTTGATCAGCTGTAATCTGCACTATCTCTGGACCTAAGAGGTTTTTTTTTTCCTCTTCTTTTTCCCAACATACTGGAGTTCTATATTTTTTGCCATATAAAGCCTCATATGGTGCCATACCTATGCTAGAGTGATAGCTACTATTGTAGGCAAATTCTATCAATGACAAATGTTCATCCCAACTGTCTGTGAACTCTATAACATATGTCTGTAGCATATCTTCTAAAGTTTGAATAGTCCTCTTTGACTGTCCATTAGTCTGTGGATAAAAAATAGTACTGAAATTCAACTTAGTACCCAAAATCTTTTGCAAACTTGGCCAAAATTGTGATGTGAATCTAGGATCTCTATCAGATACAATGAAAATTGGAACCCCATGTTTGCTAATAATCTCATCTACATATAGCGTTGCCAACTTTTCCAGTGAAAAAGTCATCTTAATAAGAAGAAAGTGGGCTGATTTGATTAATCTATCAACAATTACCCATCCTGCATCATTATCCTTCTTTGTTTTTGAAAGACCTGAGACAAAATCCATAGTGATGTACTCCCACTTCTACTCAGGAATAGGAAGTGGCTGCAACTTTTCGACTGGACCTTGAAATTTTGCTTTTATCTGCTGGCACACTAAACATCTGGATACAAATTCAGCTATCTCTCTCTTCATGCCATTTCATTAATAGATTTTTTTGATAGTTCGATATATTTTGGTGCTTCTCGAATGTATAGCATAAGCTGAACAATGAGCTTCTTCCATTATCTGCTTCCTAAGATCCCCTGCTTCTAAAACATGTACATGATTTTTGTGCATCAAAATACTATCCTTCTTGATTATAAAATCGGCTCGAGACCCATTCTGAACAGCATCCATAATTTTTATTAATTAAAGATCTTGAGTTTGAGCTTTACATATCTCATCCACCAATGTAGGCTTGATCTGTAAATTAGCTAGTAAAGCTCTAGAATCTCCCACTGATAATTCAGCATTTAGTGCCCTCAAGTCTACCATCAATGGTAAATACACACTCTCAATATGAGACAAAGTGGCTGTGGACTTTCGGCTCAATGCATCTGCCACCACATTAGCTTTTCTGGGATGATAATCAATTGTACAGTTATAATCCTTGATAAGCTCAATCCGATTTCGCTGTCTAAGATTCAGATCCTTCTGAATTAGTACATACTTTAAATTTTTATGATATGTGAATATCTAACATTTCTCCCCATATAGATAATATCTCTAAATTTTAAGGGCAAATACAACTGCAGCAAGTTCTAAATCATGAGTAGGATAATTCAATTTATATGGTCTAAGATGTCAAAAAGCATAAGCAATTATCTTTCCATACTGTTAGGAATAGTATCCCAAAGCCAATCATCAGCCTGTTGACGGTTGTGCTTATTTTTTGTATATGTACATGAATTATGAAAAAATAAAAATCATTTTGATATTTTTCATCATAAAATGTTTCATCTTCTAATGAACTCCTATGTTGTGGTGAAGTCCTTAGGACTATTTAGACTCGATAAAGGAGGATTTGTCGTTTAGTCCTTAAATCTGTTCGTGACCAAATGATACGTTGTTACCAAGGACGACAACGTTTATCAAGCATAGATCATTGTGTGCCATATAGGTTGGTTGTCCTCTTAACCAATGAGCGTGGAGACACTGGTATGACATACAGATGAGATGTAAGGGTACATTTATACTGAACGTAACCGACTCCGAAGCTATTTTTGCTGTCAAGATTTGCTCCGATGAAATATGAGTATAAATGTCCCTCCGACCTGAGACTGCCACGGTGACTTGCAAGCAACTCACTGCACTTAGGCACTGGACTACCTGAATTTCTAATTCAGTGATGGAAGGCTGCTTGGTGTAGTCAAGTACTTGACTTGTCGGTGCGTGTGTCAAGATGGGATTGACCACTCCAGTTTAGGAGCTGTGTACAGTCATGTTTCAATTTAGCAAAACCTTGGCCAGGGTAGTCCTTGTGAGGAGTCACAGGATTATTTGAGTTGAGCATGATTCGGATGATCTAATCAGGGTTGACAGTTTAACCCTGAGTCATCTAAACACAAAGGTCAAAAGGATGAATTATACAATAACCATATTCACGTAGGTTCTGAGTGTTGCGATTGTGACTATTCGACCTATCCGATCAACGGGTACCATTGCTAGATGGTCACTTCGATTAGTACAGAAATTGATTCCTGTGCTACCGGCTTAGGTTTGAACCTGCGGGGTCATATACATTAGAGGTTCCTATCTGATCTGATGGCTGATGAAGAGTTCTAATGCTCGTGGACTATGAGTCCTACGTATCTAGGACTCTGTGATCGAGAATCAAGATTCTCTGATCATGAGTCTCACACATTTTGGGTACCGGGGTCAAGAGTCCCATTGGTTTGGGACTCTTCGATCAGGGTTACATATCGATGAATTCTGATGCCCGATTACCCATCGGATTTGGACTCAATATTTATGAGAGGTTTAATTAGTGGTTTGATCGCTAATTAACTCAATTTGATGGAGTAATTATTTTTGGATCAAGTCCAATTGAATTGGATTCAGTTGGGTTTGACCTGATTAGGTTAAGAGTTGACCTAATCGTCGAGATGGTTTCGTCCCTGATTTGATCAGGGGTTGGGCTTAATCAATTCTTGATTTGATTAAGATTTTATTAAGCCTAATTAAGTCTAATTTAGTTGGGTTTACATTAATCTAATTGGACCTAATTTATTTGGTTCAATTAAGTTGGTTTAAATAATGAAACCACCTTGACCCATTCTCCCTGCGCCACCTCACTTCCACTGCACCCATTTGAATTCACGAGAAGGAAGTTCTCATGAATTTTTTCTCATGCAAAGCCTTCCTCATGCCCTACTTTAATGCGCCAAATGAGTGGATAAGGATGATTGGTTGGCCATTCAAATTCAAAACAAAGTTTGAATTTGAATGAGCAACCAATCTTAGCGCCTTGACCTTATCCTCTTTTAACGCCTCATTTATTACACGAGAAAATATTTCTCATGAAATCACTCATACACAAATTAAGCCACGCCCTCCTCTTCTCACGCCCTTAGTGGAAAGGGATAAATTGGTTTTCATTTGAATTCAAAATTTGATTTGAATTCAAATGTGCAATTACTCATCTTTATCCTCTCACGTGGATAAGACGTTTGACATTGTTTTAAAAGGAGGAGAAGAGTGGGACGTGTGCAAAAAAATTTTTGAGAGAAAATCTGGGCATGAGAAATCCTTGTGTGCAAGGTGAAGGTCTATATCATTCTGAGAGAAAAAGAAAGAAAAAGTGTGCGCGGGGTTTCAGTGAGTTCTTTAGGGTTTCAGCTTGGAGTTCGGGAAGTGAGAAGGTGAGCTACGAGTGTCGTGAGCCCACCAAATTTTAGGAAGATCTTCAACATCCTCTCAAGCATGTCTGCTGATAATCCAAAGTATCTAAAGAATCGACAAACATCGATCGAAGGAGTTCGATCAGCATCGACCGTCGAAAGGGCTCTACAACGAGCTAGTACTCGTGAGGAGTCGATCAGATCGGGAGCTTCGTGTGGATGATCCACAGAGGCCAGACATACTGTGTGGCTACATCATGATGATCAGACTCTCTCGATGGTGATCAGATTACGGTGATCTACTACCCGCACAAAGGTATTGTGTTCTGAACACTTTACAGTAAAGTATTTACTGTTCAAATTTGAATTTTAAATTTAAATGCATGCATGCTATATATCATATTTAGATCCTTGCATAGGATAAATTTTTATTAATTAATTAGATTAATTAATAATTTTTACTATAAAATAGTAATTTTGAAAAAAATTTAAAATTACCATTTTACCCCTGCATTGAATTTCGCTTAGAATGGTATCAGAGCAAGGTTCTAAGATATGATATATATATTTGCATGCATAGATTAAGTTGTAATCTAAAAGTTTAAATTTAAAATTTGAAATTTAAAATTTGAAATTTAAATTTTGAAAGTTGTTGGAAATTCAAAATTCAAAATTTGAAATTTAAAATTTGAAATTTGAAATTCAAAATTTGAAATTCAAAATTTGAAATTTAAAATTTGAAATTTGGTAGAAATTTTAAATTTTAAATTCAAAATTTAAAATTTAAAATTTAAAATTTAAAATTTTGAAATTTGAAATTTATTTGAAATTTGAAATTCAAAATTTAAAATTTGAAATTTGAAATTTAAAATTTAAATTTTGAAATTGGTATATTTAGATATACTTGATCCAAGTAGCAAGTAATCGAATTGGGTTAATTGCCATGGCCGTCCGGTCATAGAAGAAAAGTAGGGTTTAAAGGCCCTTTCCTCCCATTCGATGGGGTCTCCTATGGTGATTGGGGTGCCGATGCGATTATATCCCATGCAGATAAAGTATCAAAAGGAATATTCATGATTTATTTTGATTGAGTTATTTTCTGTTATGTAATTAGCAATAGGATTGCTATTTATGAAATGAGTCAACATATTTGGTGAATAAAAAATAAAACTTTTCAAATTTGAAAATTATTTTTGAAATGCCAAACCCTGATCCATCAGCCCAAATACTTAATTAAAAGAATTAAGTGTTGTCTAGTAGGTCTAGAATTGTGAATTAAGACCTAAGATAATTGCATAAATTTGTGGGTCAATGGGTTAGATGGATTAGGTCCATAATTGGGTTAGACCTAAGGTTAGCTTAAAGAAATGGACTAAATTAGAGTAATTGGTCAAATCTAATCAAAAGTTGAATTAGATTAGGTCAAGGATACTCTAGACTCAACTCCAATAGTTGTAGTTGAATGGGTCTATGTCTTTAACTAGACCAAGATGGACTTAATTTATGGCTACGTGGTGGAACCTAATTTACTAAGTTGATCAAATTAAAACTAATGAACCGGTTGGTGTCTAAGGTAAGTTTGGTAGTTTGACCAATGGTTTTTAAGCGGGAGCTACTCACAGTGATTCGATCTCTGACGAGTTAATGGCATATCCCCACCACTGATCTCACTTACCTGGCCAACCTGGTGAATTAGATTTTGATTAGATCACTTGGTGATTAGGGCTCACCCATGTCATTAGGTAAATCAGTTTGACTGATTTAGGTGCTCCTAATGCTGGCTTAATTAAATCCTTTTTAATCTGACTTGGTAAAGTCAGTGGGAGGATTGAAATTAGCTGGTAATTTATCTTCTCATCTATTCTTTAATAAAATCCTCAAAAATTATTAGGTCCTAAAAATGATTAAGTTATATTGATAACTAAGTCATAGCCTCCCATTAAGTGAGTGATAATGAGTCCATTAGTTTAATAATCATTGGAGGCCCAAAGGCCTGATGCTTATTGACTAATAAAATTATTATTCATAATATGATAATTTGGTTTGAGTCTTTCTGATGGTGGTCAGGTTGGCTGGCCAAAGTCGGGCCTGATCATTTATTGATCTGATTCACCAAATCAAATCATGTTAATGGTTGGACCTAACCAGATCTTTTCAGTGGAGGCCAAAGCCTACTGATTAGGTTCTGGGACAAAATCAATTATTAGAAGTTGTTTAGAGAAACAACTGGTTATGAACCTACCCATAGATACACATGGATTGACCAACCAAAGTTGGGCTTGCGTGTAGTCTGTGTGGATTCTAGTACCCACTAAGAAATTAAAGTAATTTCTCGAATTGGAGGTTGAGGCTACCAATTCGTAAAAATACTGGGAGAAACTTTAGACTAAAGTCCAAGTCTTTAGTATTAATAATTTATGTACTAATATAGGTCTGGTTTTTCTTTATGCAGCTATGGCCACTACCCCGTCGCTCCGATCATTATTAGATAATGACAAGCTCATGGGATCTAATTTCGATAGCTGGTATCAAAAATTAAAAATCATTCTTGAGCATGAGCGGATCCTTTATGTAGTAATGGATCCGGCACCTGAGGAGCCAGTCTTGAACACTAGAGGGACGGTCCGAGACACTTACTAGAAGTAGCTCAACGACCGCACCACCGTCCGGTGCATAATGCTGGTGGCAATGAATGATGAGTTCAGTCGCAGGTTCGAGAATGCCCAGCCACAGGAGATGCTTCAAATGTTGAACGACTCTTTTGGCATGCCTGACGATGTTGAAAGGCACAAAACTAATTATGCCATTTTCAATGCTCAGATGAGAGATGGAGCCTCAGTCACTGATCATGTACTGTACATGATCGAAATGATTAAGCGCCTAAGTAAACTGGGTTTTTTCCTGCACAAGCAGCTCGGTAAGGATGCGATTCTTAATTCTCTGCCCAAGTCCTTCCTTCCCTTCTTTACTCATTTTCGAATGACAAAGCCTGCAGTGAACTACCACGGCTTGTTGGGGTTGCTGCAGAACTTTGAGAAGGATCACCAGCTCTATAAGGAGTCGGTGAATGTTGTGGGAGGATCTTCTTCTGGTCGTCGACCCTTTAAGAAAGGGAAGAAGAACAAAAAGAAGAAGAATAAGAAGGTGCAGCTGCATGCTGGGACGTCTGCACAGGGTCAGACCAAGAAGCGCAGGCCCGACCAGAGCCAGGCGGAGTGCTTCTTTTGCAAGAAGTAGGGGCACTGAAAGAGAAACTATCCTCTATATATTGCCTTACTGGACCCGAACAAGCCAAAGAAGAAGCAAGGTACTTATATGATAACACCTTGCAACTTTTTTTTTTGTGATACTACTGCCTGGGTATTAGATACCGGAAGCCCTCATCATATTTGCAATTTGATGTAGGGTCTGTAGGTCAGTAGGAGATTTGATGAAGGCGAGAGGTTCCTGAATGTTGGAGATGGAAGCAAAGTTTCAGTTCTAGCATTAGGAATCATGAACCTTGTAATCAATTCTTGAAATATAATTCTGAGTGAATGTCACTATTGTCCAAGCTTTTTATTAAATATTATTTCTGTAGGCCTTTTGGCCATGTACGGTTATTAATTTTTAATAAAAGAAAATATTTGCAATATCATTTTGAATGGTGTTACAATATTTGTTGGATAACTTTATAATGGAATTTACTTTCTATCACAACCTGTTAATGTGGTTCAAACCTCCTGTAAACACCCTAGAATAGATAATATGTCAGCGGTCTACCTTTGGCACTGTAGGCTAGATCATATCAATAAGAACAGGATAAACAGATTGGCTCAAGAAGGAATTCTTGAAGTGATTGTGAATCACTTCCAACCTGTGAGTTCTGTCTTCTTGGTAAAATGACCAAGTCACCTTTTACTGAAAAAGGTGAGCGAGCCAGTGAACTCTTGGGTCTGGTACATTCTGATGTATGTGGACCCATGAGCTCAAGTGCAAGAGGTGGATATTTCTACTTCATAACCTTCACAGACGACCTATCGAGGTATGGGTATGTCTATTTAATGAAGCATAAATCGGAGTCATTTGAAATGTTCAAACTATTCCAAAATGAGGTAGAAAAATAAACTGAAAAGTGTATTAAAACTCTTCGATCTGATCGAGGAGGTGAATACCTTTTCAATGAATTTCTGACATATCTTAGGGATAATGGGATTCTCTCTCAATGGACTCCTCCTGGAACACCACAGCATAATGACGTATCTGAAAGGAGGAATCGAATCTTGTTGGACATGGTTCGATCCATGATGGGGTTTGCTGGTCTGTCAATCTCCCTTTGAGAATATGCGCTCGAATCGGCTTGTTACCTTTTAAATAGAGTTTCGAGTAAGTCTGTAACCAAAACACCATATGAGATATGGATAGGATGTAAGCCAGTATTCTCGCACCTTAGGGTTTGGGGGTGTCCGGCTTATGTTAAACGTTTAATTATGGATAAGCTAGGACCTAGGTCTGACAAGTGTAATTTTATAGGATACCCAAAAGAGACCAAAGGATATTATTTTTACCTGACTGATGAGCAAAAGGTGTTTGTCAGCCTTAAGGCAATCTTTTTGAAAAAGAAGTTCCTTGGTGAAGGGACTGTTGCCTCTAAGATCGAACTTGACGAAGTTCGACAGGTGGAAAAACTGACACAAGTTGTTGAACCTGAACCGGATTTGATTAGATCAGATCCGGAGCCCGTTGTTCAAGCACCCTTAAGGCGATCTGGTAGAGTACCACGTCAATCGGATAGATATTATGATTTCTTGGTCCGGGACGACGATCCTATCGAACTTGATGAAAACAATGAGGATCCGATCACTTACATGAATTCAATGCAGAGATCTGACTCTGAGATATGGCTAGAGGTCATGAAATTCGAAATGGAGTCCATGAAGGTCAACGATGTGTGAACATTGGTTGACCCACCCGAAGGAGTAAAACCTATAGGGTGTAAATGGATCTTCAAGAAAAAGAGGGGCGCAGACGGAAAGGTGAAAACCTATAAAGCCCGTCTGGTTCCAAGGGATATTATCAATGTTATGGTATAGACTATGACGAGATATTTTCTCCTGTGGCAATGCTCAAATCCATTCGGATTATGCTTGCGATAGCTGCCCATCTGGACTATAAAATCTGACAGATGGATGTGAAGACAGCTTTCCTAAATGGAGAGCTAGATGAAGAGGTGTATATGATACAACCTGAAGGATTCACATCCACTGATGAGTCTAAGGTGTGCAGACTACAGAGGTCCATTTATGAACTTAAGCAGGCATCCCAGAGTTGGAACATACATTTTGATAGGACGATCAAGACGTATGGTTTCGTTAAGAATGGAGAAGAGTCCTGCATTTATAAGTGGGCTAATGGTCCAGTAGTGATTTTTCTTATATTGTATGTGGATGATATTCTCTTAATTGGGAATGATGTCCCTGCATTACAAGAAATAAAGATTTGGCTGTTGTCACAGTTCTCCATGAAGGATTTGGGAGAAGCTTCCTACATCCTAGGGATGAGGATCTATAGGGATAGATCTAAAAGGTTGCTTGATTTATCCCAGTCTACGTACATAGATACTATGCTGAAGAGGTTCAGCATGGAGAATTCCAAAAAAGACTATCTACCGATAGGCCATAGAATTTCTCTCTCGAAGAGGGATTGTCCGACAACACCTCAAGAGAGAGAGCGTATGGATAGGATTCCATATGCTTCGACAGTGAGATCTATCATGTACGCCATGACATGTACACGACCAGATGTAGCATACTCACTAGGGGTAGTGAGTAGATACCAATCTGATCCAGGGGAGAATCACTGGAAGGTTGTTAAAACTATCCTGAAGTATTTAAGAAATACTAAGGACCAGTGGCTTGTTTATGGTGAGTCGGACTTGAGACTTATAGGATTTACAGACTCTAGTTTCTAGTCTGATCACGATGACAACAAAAGTATGTCGGGATTTATTTTTACCCTTTATGGTGGGGCTATCTGCTGGAAGAGTTCCAAGCAGCACACAGTGGCTGATTCAGTTTGCGAGGCGGAGTATATCGCTGTATCAAATGCTGCCAAAGAAGCGGTGTGGCTAAGGAAGTTCATCACCGAGCTCGGAGTAGCACCCTCCCTTGTTGGTCCAGTTTTGCTCTATTGTGACAGCTCTGGAGCCATTGCTCAGGTGAAGGAACCGAAGGCACACCAGTGGACGAAGCATATTCTGCGCTGCTACCATCTTATCCGAAAAATTATAGATCGAGGTGACGTCGACCTTCAGAAGATCGACGGAAAGGAGAACCTGGCCGACCCATTCACTAAAGCCATTACGGTGAAGGAGTTCGACAACTACAAGTCGAAGATGAGTATTAGATACTGCACCGATTGGCTTTAGACCAAGTGGGAGATTATTGGGAATAGTGTCCCAAAGCCAATCGCCAGTCTGTTGACGGTTGTGCTCATTTTTTGTATATGTACATGAATTATGAATTAATAAAAATTATTTTGGTATTTTTCATCACAAAATGTTTCATCTTCTAATGAACTCCTATGTTGTGGTGAAGTCCTTAGGACTATTTAGACTCGACAAAGAAGGATTTGTCGTTTAGTCCTTAAATCTGTTTGCGATCAAATGATACGTTGTTACCAAGGATGACAACGTCTATCAAGCATAGGTCGTTGTGTGCCATATAGGTTGGTTATCCTCTTAACCAATGAGTGTGGAGACACTGGTATGGCATACAGTTGAGATGTAAGGGTACATCTGCACTGAACGTGACCAACTTTGGAGCTATTTCTGCTGTCAAGATTTGCTCCGATGGAATATGGGTATAAATGTTGCTTCGATCTGAGACTGCCACGGTGACTTGCAAGCAACTCACTACACTTAGGCACTGGACTACTTGAATTTTTAATTCAATGATGGAAGGCTGTTGGGTGTAGTCAAGTACTTGACTTGTCGGTGCGTGTGTCAAGATTGGATTGACCACTCCAATTTAGGAGCTGTGTACAGTCGTGTTTCAATTTAGCAAAATATTGGCTAGGGTAGTCCTTGTGAGGAGTCACAGGACTGTTTGAGTTGAGCACGATTCGGATGATCTAATCAGGATTGACAGTTTAACCCTGAGTCGTCCTAAACACAAAGGTCAAAAGGATGAATTATACAGTAACCATATTCACGTAGGTTCTGAGTGTTACGATTGCGACTATTCGACCTATCCGATCGTCGGGTACCATTGCTAGATGGTCACTTCGATTAGTACAGGAATTGGTTCCTGTGCTACCAGCTTAGGTTCGAACCTACGGGGTCACACACATTAGAGGTTCCTATCTGATCTGATGGCTGATGAAGAGTCCTAATGCTCGTGGACTATGAGTCCTACGTGCCTGGGACTTTATGATCGAGAATCAGGATTCTCTGATCACGAGTCCCACACATTTTGGGTACCAGGGTCAAGAGTCCCACTGGTTTGGGACTCTTCGATCAGGGTTACATATCGATGAATTCTGATGCCCGATTACCCATCGAATTTGGACTCAATATTTATGAGAGGTTTAATTAGTGATTTGATCGCTAATTAACTCAATTTGATTGAGTAATTATTTTTAGATCAAGTCCAATTGAATTAGATTCAATTGGGTTTGACCCGATTAGGTTAAGAGTTGACCTAATCATCGAGATGGTTTGGTCCTTGATTTGATCAGGGGTTGGGCTTAATCAATTTCTAATTTGATTAAGATTTTATTGAGCTTAATTAAGCCTAATTTAGTTGGGTTTAAATTTTTTGTCTAATTGGGCTTAACTGATTTGGTTCAATTAGGTTGGTTTAAATAATGAAACCACCTTGACCCATTCTCCCTGCGCCACCTCACTTCCACTATGCCCATTTGAATTCACGAGAAGGAAGTTCTCATGAATTTTTTCTCACGCAAAGCCCTCCTCACGCCCTACTTTAATGCATCAAATGAGTGGATAAGGATGATTGGTTGGCCATTCAAATTCAAAACAAAGTTTGAATTTGAATGAGCAACCAATCTTAGCACCTTGACCTTATCCTCTTTTAACACCCCATTTATTACACGAGAAAATATTTCTCATGAAATCACTCATGCACAAATTAAGCCACGCCCTCCTCTTCTCACGCCCTTAGTGGATAGGGATAAATTGAGAGAAAATCTGGGTGTGAGGAATCCTTGTGTGCAAGGTGAAGGTCTATATCCTTTCGAGAGAAAAAGAAAGAAAAGAAAGAAAAAGTGTGCACAGGGTTTCAGTGAGTTCTTCAGGATTTCAGCCTGGAGTTTGAGAAGTGAGAAGGTGAGCTATGAGTGTCGTGAGCCCACCAAATTTCAGAGAGATCTTCAACATCCTCTTAAGCACATCTATTGATGATCCAGAGCATCCAAAGAATCGACAGACATCGATCGAAGGAGTTCGATCAGCATCGACCGTCGAAAGGGCTCTACAACGAGCTAGCACTCGTAAGGAGTCGATCAGATCGGAAGCTTCATGTGGATGATCCGCAGAGGCCAGACACACTATGTGGCTGCATCGTGATGATCAGACTCTTCCGACGTTGATCAGATTGCGGCGATCTACTACCCGCACAAAGGTATTGTGTTCTGAACACATTACAGTAAAGTGTTTACTGTTCAAATTCGAATTTCAAATTTAAATGCATGCATGCTATATATCATATTTAGATCTTAGTGTAGGATAAATTTTTATTAATTAATTAGATTAATTAATAATTTTTACTATAAAATAGTGATTTTGAAAAAAATTTAAAATTACCATTTTACCCCTGCACTGAATTTCGCTTAGACATGCTACATACACACAACCCAAATCTTTATGGGAAGGATCACTGTATATCACATAATCTCCATCACTAGAAGGAAAAGTAAGTACTGGAGTTGTAATCAACCATTTCTTTAACTCATCAGGACTATTTTGACATTCATCCGTCCACTCAAACTTAATATTCTTTCTAAGCAACTTTGTCATTGGGGATGCAATGATTGAGAAATTCTCAATAAACCTCCAGTAATAACCTACCAAATGTAGAAAACTCCTCACCTCTGTTGAACTAGTAGGCGGCTCCCAATTCACAATGACACCAATTTTCTGTGGATCTACCAATATACCATCTGCTGAAATCACATGGCTAAAAAAATCACTTTGTCCAACCAAAACTCACTTTTGCTTAATTTAGCATATAACTATTTTTTTTGAAGTATTTGTAAAATAATCCTCAGATATTCTTTATACTCTGCTTCATTTCTAGAGTATATCAGTATATCATCAATAAAAATAATCACAAATCTATCCAAATACTACTAAAATATCCGATTCATCAAATCCATAAAAGCTGTCGGGGCATTTGTTAAACCAAATGGCATTATTAAAAATTTATAATGGTCATATCTGGTTCGGAAGGTTGTTTTTGATACATCTTCTTTTCTGATTTTAAACTGATGATACCCTGATTTGAGATCTATTTTTGAAAATACTTTAGCCCCTTGAAGCTGATCAAACAGATCATCAATACATGTTAGCGGATAATTATTTCGAATGGTTACTTTATTAAGTTGTCGATAATTAATACATAATCTCATGGTACCATCTTTTCTCTTAACAAATAATACTGGAGCTTCCCAAAGTAAAATACTCGACTTGATAAACCTCTTATCTAGCAACTTTTGGAACTATGTTTTGAGTTCTCTTAATTCTACTGGAGCCATTCTATAGGGTGCTCTAAATATTGATCTAGTTTCTGAAATCAAATCAATGCCACACTCAATCTCTCTATCTGGTGGCAACCCTGAAAGTTCTTCTAGAAAGGCATCTGGAAACTCACAAACCATTGGGATGTCTGCTAAATTTGGCTTGCTTGCTTTTGTATTGATTACACATGCTAGATAGGCTTTACACCTCTTTTTGAGTAGCTTACTAGCTATTAAAGCTGAAATCATATAGAAAAAAAGTACATGGCATTCACCTAAGAAATATATATCTCTACCATCTGGGGTCTAAAAAATCACTTCCTTTCTAAAATAATCTACTTTCATTCGATGTGCAGACAACTAGTCCATATCCAAAATAGCATCAAACTCATGCATATCTAGGAGAATCATATCTGCTGCTAGCTCTTGCTCACCTGCTCACACTAAACAACCCCTGTATACCTGATCTGCAACAAATGACTTCCCCATTGGCATAGATACCACCAGACTACAGTCTAATTGACTCAAACTCTTATTGACATGCATGAAAAATGTAGGAGACATATATGAATGCATGGATCCAAGGTTAATCAATATATATGCATCATGATCAAATATGAACAACGTACTTATCACCACATTAGGGGTAGTCTGTGCCTCCTGTCTGGTCATGGCAAACATCTTTGCTTCAGCTCTCGACCTATTTGGTATAGTATTTTGTCTACTAGTACCATTCTCCACTTGATTTGCTTGTGCATTAGTTATATGACTGCTACCTTTAGCTTGGAATCCCTGCGGAGCATTTGGCCTTGATGAAAGACCACTAGCTTGAGCATTTTTAGGGCAATCCTTCCTCTAATGCCCCATTTATCCACACTCATAGCACCCTTTGAATCCTCTTCTACATTCTTCGAATGAAACTTTCCATAATTAGTACACTGGGAGACATGACTTAGTGAAGTAGCAATTAGACTGGTACCCTTAATAGAGCTGCTCTAATTCTTCTTTCCTCCTATCACCCTACTTCCAGTGGATTATGGTGTAAATCTCTGTTCTATCCTTTTCTGCTTGGGACTGGTAAAAGCAAAAGATCCCATATCTGACTCCACTAATGTTCTAAAACTCTGACTGGACTGCCTAAAAATATTAACCTTCTTTAATGGCTGACTTCATCCTACACCCATGGAGAAACTTTGCGCACTTTTCTTGCCCCTTTCCTACCTTTGACTATAGAATTTCTTCTCAATCTCTTCCGTCCTGATGGCTCTTGCAATCAACTCTGCAAAACTACTATAATTGTGCATCTTTGTCTTTGCTTTAATCTCAAGGCGCAGCCTATCTTGAAACATTCGGCATTTTTTTTTCTCATCTACTGTGAATGCTGGAGCAAAATGAGATAGTTCAATAAACTTGACTTCATAATCAGCTACTGTCCTCTTTTCCTATGCCAAACTGAGAAATTTCTTTTTCTTCTAATCCTGATATACAACTGAGTAATACTGCTGATAAATTTTATTCTAAAATTACTTCAGAAAATAACAACACCTCGTGGCTGTCTGTCGACATAGGATATCCACTAGTGTCAAGCTCGACCTTCTAATAGAAAAATAGCAATACTCAACTTCTACTCATCAGTACTCTTCATTAATGCAAACATCCTTTCTATCTTCTGAATTCAATTCTCTGCTTGTATCGGATATGTAGTGTCCAAAAATTCTGTTGCCCCCAATTTTCTAGTCTTTTTATAATTTTTTTCTTTGTCTACATTTTGAGATTGAAAATTAGGAGCAAAAGTTACAGCAGCAGTGGTAGTCTAAGTAATTATATCTATCAATTCTTATAATCCAAGAATGGATGCCTGTGTCTGTGCTGGAGGTACTGATACTGATGTAATAGATGGAGAGTCATGTATATGATCATGTAACTGTGAATATTCTATCTCCACTCTTGAAGCAGAAGATGAGGCACTAGACGATGTCCTATGAGGTTGGCCATCCCTATCAAGTCCCCTCGATCTACTCCGACCTTGGCCTCTACCCCTACCTAGGGCTCATCCTTGACCTCTATCTCCCATTGGTGGTTCTCCACTAAGTTCTGACTGAACCATCCTCCTATAAAATATAATTGAAACAATCAAATTCATTGACCCCAAAATGATTTGATGACAACTAGACATTGAAATACAAAAGTATACTATGATCCTTCAAATTATTCTTAAGAATGCTTTTGTAGATGGAAAGCTCTATTAAAATGGAATTAGGATCAATTAAGAACACCTTTAGCAAGTTAGAGATGAATTGAAAATAAATTTCATATAAAAAGATCATTTGAAGAGTTAAAGTTAGCTCGAGATAAAATAGAGTCAACTCCGGTATGTTTTGAAAGCTAGCACACAAGTTTGGCATGGCGTTGAGTTGGCTCGAACTTAAGCCCAATAGGCTCGAACACCAATCGAGTCAGCTCCAACTCAAGTCGAGTCGGCTCTCTCAGAGAAACAGAAAGCTAATTTCTGTAGCCTGAGATCCGAGTCGGTTCAAAAAATTTTCGAGTCGGCTAAAAAAAAAATGAGTCGACTTCAACAAAAATTGAGTTGGCTCGAACACAAAGGACCAAAATAATAAAAAGCCATATTTCTGCCATAGAGAATCAAGTCGACTCTTCATTCTATCGAGTTGGCTCGAAGACCACTTATCCCCTTTTAAGTTAATTTACTAAGCAATACTATTTGCAACTAATTATGCTATGCTATGCCCATGCAATATACAACCTTTGCTCTGATACCAACAAATATCACACCCCCCTCTCTTAATCGAGTAAGGGTATAACAGTTGAGCAAAATCTTACTAGTATGTACCTTATGCCATAGTTCATAAGCCACTAGTAAACTCTGTTCAGCCTCCATATCCTGCTACAGTTAAATCCAATATAAATCACACATCAACTCAATATAATCCAATATAAATCACACATCATTCAATATCATTTCATAACTTTATACATATGGCTTTAAAATATAATACATCAATATCTTTTTGATTTAAACAAACCCAAAATATACAACATATCTCCCTAAAATATGCTCCTCACTAGCAAACATAACCAAAATGCATCTCTCTCTGACTGACATGACCAAAATGCTCCTTATTTTAGCTGACATGACCAACCTCGTTAAGATATATGCTGATGAAGATGTTAATACCTTACTTCTGTGCCTAGCTATACCTTACTTCTGTGCCTAGCTATAGTGCTCCAAATCTACAATAAAAGATGTGAGGTGGAATGAGACCTAAGTCCCAGTGAATGGATAAACCATCTAATAATGGAGAAATAAAAAAATTTAACTATGATACTCATGATAATATAACATACCATATACTACTGATACATTTTCAAAATATATTATATGCTAAACAAGAATAAAATCATATAAAAGATCATTTTAAATCAAAAAAATCTGTTAGCTATTACTGATTATACCACAGTGTATCTCTACTATAGGCAATCGATACGGAGCATTTGATATTGCTGAGCCCCACTGGACACGCTATTTCACTAAGGAGGTGACGACTATTTCTGCTATCTCACAAGCTGATGCTATAGCACACCCCATATGTTGATCACTCCTATGGATAGTCTGTTGAAAAATATGCTCGATAAATTTTTAAAAGCTAATAAGTTGATTTAAAATATTTTCAAGCAAAAAATGCTATGCTGTCTAAATCGGTTATACATATACATACATATTCTGGAACAACCTATCAATAAAATAAAAAATTATTCTCTTTTTTTTGCTTGCATATATATACATAAGCTGTAGAATAATAGATATCTAATTTTCTTTTAAAGTAAATCTTTTCATAGCAAAATATAGTGAGAAAATACCAAATTTAGATGGAAAATCACGCACCTCTTGCTAGTTATTGCATCTCCTTGGTGCTTGACTCTTCCAAAACAATATTTGAGTCTTCTTCCCCTCCTATAAAATTTGGTACATACTGATTAATGCTATGCTTACATGATACATAAATATGAGAATGCATGCTTGACTTGTTATGCCTATTCTTTAGCCCTTCCAACTCTTGCTTTTGTTAATTCTGTTTTACTCTACTTTAGGATTAGCTAAATCTCCACATAAATTCAAAATTTCAGTAATTTAATTATATTTTATTCTCATAATTTATCCTAAGTCCAGTCGACACAAACTCCAACTTATTTGCTAAGAAGATTTCAAACTGTTTTTTGATTTCAGAAAATTATAGCAACAAATCCTCCTCAATTCAAATTTAAACCCATAATTTGATTCATTAAAATATCACATCTAATGGTAATTATTCAAGATTCAATTTAGATCTAATTTATGGATTAAAACCCTTACCTCAAATGATTCAAACCTTGCTGAAATCAAAGCAAATTTCTTCCTTTTTCTAAAATCAGCAATTTTGATCAGCAACCCTTCTTCTTCAAATTCGAAATTATCTTTTCTTGCTGAATTTTTTTTGATTTTTAGCTAAGGACATGATCTTCTATAGCTCCTCTCCCTCTCTATTCTGTATATTTTATTTAAGGGGTCCAAATGACAGCAAAAAGGGACATACGGCTGAAGCTTGAAATACAAATAAAATAAAGAGCTGCTTGCTAGGTGTCAACCTCATAAAAAACATGCAATTAATGCACTTGCTGTGCTGCTATTAATAGAAATTTCAGTCTATTCTTTATGTTTTGAAGCTGCTAAGTTAACCCCCTTAAAAACCCTTTTTAAATCAAAATACAGAATACTTGGGATCCACTTTATTTTTGCTGTCATGCTGTAGCTGAGTTGGCTCGTCTAGATTTAGAGTCGGCTTGCCACAACACAACTACTAAAATATATTACTTAGAGTATCTTATAAAATATTAGCTCATTCTTTGCTCAATAACCACTCAAAATATTCCTAATTATCTCTCAAAATAAATATTATATAATCACCAAAAATTCAACTTCAATATCATTATTATCAACTCGATTTCTTAATTACCTTCTTCCTCAATTTCAAACAACTTTATACTTCACTAATACTAATTAATTAAGTTTCAAATACTCAAATATATCATGAATAAAATGCTGTGCCATTTAGGTATACATGAATGCTAAATGCAAATGCTTTAGTTCACCACATTCTTGATTTGGGATATTATAGAGAGTGCTTTAATTTCTATGCGACCTTATGGGATTTCATTCGAAAAAGTGTTGTGCTCAACTAGGATGGATGACTAGAGTGGTGATGTGGTGGGAGGTCCTCCTACTACAAGAAAAATGGCTATTAGCAATGATATTTTGCCATCGCCAATAGCCATTTTTATCGATCGATAATTACGATAAAAACTTTACCCGTCATTAAAATCCTTAGACTTATTAGCGATGGCATTTTAAGTTATTAGTGACAGATCACCATCACTATAAAATTAAATAATTATTAAAGATGGCTTTAGCGACATAGCTAAGCCATCGCTAATAATATGCTGTCTTAAATAACCCCAGGTTTGCGACAGGCTCGATTCTATCGGTTGCCGCCTCCCCTCTCCTCCCCCACCTCTGGTCTCTATTTTCTCCTACCCCACCGTCAGAGCCCCCAAACTCCTCCTCCTAGCCCCCATGCCATCGAAGCCACCTTGGATCCAATGTTCCCCCGACGGATCACGTGGTCCTGAGCCTAAATCCTCGAGCTCCCCCCTTCTTTCCGACTACCTCTCAGAGCTGACGTGCTGCCGCCCGACCTCCATGTTCCTTCCCCACCCCTCCCCTTACTGGATCGGACTACCTACTGCCTTCTCCTTCTCCCCCCATCGCTCCTCTTATTGGATCGGACCCCCCGTCGCCTCCTCGTTCTCCCCCTGCCCCTCTCCTTGTCAGACCGGACCCGTGGCGGCCTCTCCCTTCTCCCCCAGCCCATTCCCTTGTCGGATTAGACCCACGGCCCCACCTCCCTCCTTTGGAGTGCTTAGCCACTGGAGGACCATGCCATCAAACACATCGTCGTACCCATCGGACCCTATTATGAGTATTAGCGATGGTGACAGCGACGACTCCATCGCCATTGCTCCACCTCATTCCTATTTTTTTAATTTTTAAATATTTAAAATAAATTTATTTGATTATCATAAATTAATAATATTTAAATTTAAATATTATTAATTTAAATATTTATAATATTTAAATTAATAATATCATTAATTTAAATAATATTATTAATTTTAATAATATTATTAATTTTAATAGTATTATTAATAATATTATTTAAATTTATATTATTCTTGAAAGGTGGAACCACTCCGAGAAGATCTCTGACGAGAGTAGCCGTACTGCCTTCGATGGCAAGGGTTCGAGGTCGGGCCATCACTAGATCGGCTCTAACCCATTCATCTACTTGGATGGCTGTTGAAACAGCTTGATAATTGGATTCTAGGCCCTCGACCTAGTCTGAAGTTTGAAAAAATTTTCAAATCAGATCAAAGAGGGGTGTGGCCTGGCCTAGCTCGACCCGTTTCCAGCCCGATTTGCAATGCCGCTCAAAACTTTGAAACCTCCAGGATGGAATTTGTCTGGATGCAATGTTGGTGTGCTTGTATGGCCTAGTCATCTGGCACACTCCAAGTTCACATATGCAGAATGTGCATCCTAACCATCTCCGTTTGCAATGATGTTCTTTACTTAGAAACCCACTTATTTAAAAATTTTAAAAATATTACATTGCATATAACCATAAATCTATCTTTTGATTAATATACATATTCTACAGTATCCATATATTTATATATTTTTATACAGATGAAAGAATTATATATATTAGTTAATTGATTGTCTAGTATGGATAGTTTGAAAAATATAATTAATTCTATAGGTTTTAAAGTAATCAAATGGTATGGTGAGGGTTCGAAAGAAATTTCAGATGATATTTTTCTTTAGTTCTCCTTACACATCTTACGTCATATGGGAGAGAACTAAGAGAAGATGATGTCGAAATTGCTTTCAACACCTATTATGTACCATTTGATTACTATACTTGACTTATAGAATTAATGTAATTCTTGAACGGGATAGGACCTTCTATACCTATAGTTAATGATAGGATACAATTATTATATAAACTATTTAAAATATTAAAATAATTATTTAGTAATTATTTTTTATTTTTATATGCGGAATCTTTAGATAGTGCGCCATAGATCGTAGTAAGATGGACCATTGAGTAGTCGACGGAATGATTTCTACTGAATACAAGGAGGGTGTAGAATATTCTTATGAGTATGTTTTTGGGAATGTAGCACTTTACATCAAGAGTAGGCTCGTTGCCCTTGTAAGAGATGGGACAATAGAGAAATACTTGATAGAGATACAATAACTGTCCATTTATATAGGAGTAGATTTATGCCCAATTATAAGCATTGGTAACTGCATAGAAAGATGTGGAAGATAGTTGCAAGGGTTAAAAATGAGCAGGACATGGACATAGATAGAATGGTGACATGGTTATGCATGCTGCTGGTTTTGAATTTAATTGGGATGTGGAGAATGATCCAGAAGTTAGTTGTGATGATTTCTATCGAATGTTGAGAGATGCTGATGAACTACTATGGTCGAAATATGAAATACATATTATATTATCGGTTGTATCAGAATTGTTGAAGTTGAAGGTCGAGTTTAATATGATGGTCAACTGTTATGATAGAATGGTAGCAATCATAAAAAAAATACTACCGAACGATGAGAAGCTTGTCAGGAGTTTCTATGCTTTTAAGAAAATAGTGAAAGAGCTAGGAATGGAATATAAGAAGATAGATATATATCATAATGATTGCATGCTTTTCTATAAGGAGGATCAATTGAAGAGCTCATGTGATGTATGTGGTGAAAATCGATTTAAGCAAAGATAAGAGGGTAGGAATAGAAAGGACATACCATACAAGATTCTTTGATATCTGCTGCTCATTCTGATAGATGGGTTGGAGGTGTTTATAGCTTCATATCATTGAATAAAATGTATAGAAATAATTTGTTCAAGAATTGGAGGAGTATATCGAAATACATCCATCCATGTCGGTTTAAGCTTCAAATGGGAGGGAGAGAGCACTAGAGGGTCAAAATTCAATTTAACTATTTGATGAAGTACTAGCTGGAGGTGTCTATAGCTCTATATTATCGAATAAAATATGTAAAAATAATTCATTCAAGAATCGAAGTAGTATATTAAAATATATCCCTCCATAATGGTTTAGACTTGAGGCATATCAATTATAATAGTTTTACAATTTTAATTAATTTAGTTCTAAATTTATTAATAATATTTTATTTTTTTTAATTATAAGATGCTGGGACATTCGGTTCTCATCCACTTACTACTGTAGAGGATGCACTGGAATAAGAGGAGGAGGATGATCTTTGTTGATTTTTTTCATTTTGATATATTGTATTTGAAATTTGAGCAATAGTATTTATATAATTTAATTTTGATTTAAAATATAATATTAATTTTTTATTTATGATGGTGATAGTTAATTGTTAGTTGATATAATATCCATAAATATAATTATTTATTAATTAAATTATAACAAATTTTATAAATATAATTATCAAAAATATTTTTTTAAAAAAATATATCACTATTAACGATGTCTTTAGTGATGGAAAATACTATCACTAAAGATCATTAGCGATGAAAAGTCATCGCTATTATATTTTCTAAATTTCTTAATTTTGAATCTTGAAAAAATTATTAGCGATGGAGTGTCGTCGCTAATAACTTTATTAGTGACAGCTCATTTGCCATCGCTAATAAGTTGCTTTACCATCTAATTTTTTTTCGATGGCTTATTAGCGACGGTACTCCATCGCTAATAGCATTAGTGATGGCAAGTTTGTTATTAGCGACGGTGTTTAGCCATCACCAGTGACCTTTTTTCTTTTTTCTTGTAGTGTTCGGCAATGGGGGCAACAGTCATTCAGGCTCTAGGAGTGAGGACCATACATGGTTGAAGGTGGCTCAAGGATAGGCAAGACTGGCTCAATGGATGTCTCACCAAATCACCAAGGAAAAACTTGAGAACCTCCAAAAACACTGCTTGGAGATTTTGGAGCTGTCGGAGGAGAAGATTGAGATGCCGCTATGGGCCTGGGAGAGACTGGCAGTGATAACAATTAGACTGGGATGGAGGGTTCTGTCGTATTGGGTGGCTCATGAGATGAAGATTAGGGGCAAACTATAGTATGAGATGGAGACTTTCTCAATTGCAGAGGACCATTGCATCTTCAATTTCAAATCCTAGGATGATCAGAAAATGGTGCCAGTTAGGGGTCCATGGATATAGGGGGTTATGTTGCTTAGAAGGTTAGCAATCGAAGAAGAGGGATGAATTGGGTTCTTTAAAAATTTTAGCTAAATCTTAAATTTAGACAAGTATATGCTTTAATTTAGGCTATCTCAAGTGATTGTGAGGTGTATATAATGTGTAGCAGGAGAATTGAGATTTTAGAGATACAACACAAGTATTAAAATAATGTAAAGAAAGTAAGAAAAGCAAGAATGCAAAGCACAAGAAAGTAAATAAGACAAGGCATGACACAAACACAAAACCAATTTATAGTGGTTCTATATAACCCTGCATCTACGTCCACTCCTCAAAAGCTCCTTGAAAATTTTACTATAATCTTCTTGATTATAGTGCGTTTATTTTACTCGGGCTCACAAACAAATCTAGCTGATTTTCTAGGATCATCAACCAACATCTATATACGATTACTTTTTGGACTCATAATCAATTCAGTTGATTTTATGGGCTCACCAACCAAAATCTAATAAGTCCAATTCTAGACTTGGATGGGTCTAATCTCTAGGTTTCTTTTCTTAAAAAAAAAAAATAGAATACAAGGTATAGAAATTCAGCATAAAATAAAAATTAAAAATAAACTCTTTGAAGTATGGAAAAGGGGTTGATGAATTGCTCTTCTAATATTTCACTTCTCTTCTTTGATGTTTGAGAGGATGTAGATGATGTTGAAGAAGATCACTCTTTGAAAGCTCTCAAATCTGTGCATTAATTCCTCTCTTTTTTTCTCTTTTCAATGGTATTCAAAATTTCTCACTCAAACTGATGATTTTCTTTTTTTAATTCTCTTGACTGCTTTTTCAATTGATTCTCTAGCATTTTGTAAGCTTGAAAAAAGATTGCGAGTGAGTGTTGACTGATGGAAGGGTTGAAATAGCCATTAGAAGTAAAAATTAGTCATTAAAAAAGTATAAAACAACTAGCCATTTGTGTAGTTTTATGAATGGAGTTGACTCCATTTGCAGATGGGTCGGCTTGGATTGCAGGTGAGTCGGCTCAGATTGAAAATGAGCTGGCTCGAATTGCAGATGACTCAGCTTGAATTGAAAGTGAGTTGGCTCAAACATGAATCTTGAAAATATAGTCTTCTATCTTCTTTGAGAGAGTTGGCTCAAATTGAAAGTAAGTCGACTTAGGCTTGTGTCAGTCTTCTTCCAATATACCATAGTCGATTTGAAACCTTTCGGAGTCGGCTTCAATCCTTCTAACATTATTTTTTTATATTTTGATCTCTCAAACTTGAATTTTTTGGTTCTAATGCTTCCAAATGATATTTGCTTCTTTCAATTTTATTTTTCTTATAATGAGCCATCCAAACTTATGAGAATTTATTCTTTTAAGTGCTTTGACTTAGCAACTTGATAGGATTTCTTCTAAGAATGATTTTTTCATTATGAACATCTAGAAAATCCTACATCTCTCTTCAAATAGATGATTAATATTATTTATATTCAATATTTTGGAATCATCAAAATTAATCATAGGGTCAACAATCTTTTTCTTTTTGATTATGACGACAAAACTTTGAGTATATGCATAATAAAAATATAATATATTTTAATTAATTTATCGATATAAATATAAAATGAATAAGTAAATACTTGTAAATACTTATTTCATGAATATTACTATTATATTCAAGAGTGCATATATCCAAAATTATATTCAGCATAACATACTTATTTCATATGATTTTCTCAAGCAAGCGAATGAGTATCTCAAGTATAATGAATCAAATGATCAACTCAAGCATTTCAAGCATATGATCATCCCAACCATATACTCAAGATAACTCCCTCTTTTTGACAGCATCAAAAAGCATAAGAAAAGGATTTAAAAAATATCATCAAAATCAACTCAAATTCAAATACACACACATTTAATTTTTAAAATTTGACTTGAGTTCTCCTCTTTTCAAATCTAACTTGAATTTAATTTTCAAATTCAGATCAATACTTTTTTCTTTTCTCAAAAATATAGATGCAAAAATACTTCTTAATTTTTATTAAAAGTTCTTGGACTTTAAAGACCCAATAGAAATTTTTGTTTGAATAATATAGTCTTGAAAATACTTCTCCACTTTTTGATACTAAAGTAGATCATTTAAAAATATATCATAAGAGTTGGTCTCAAATAATATAATAACAAAAATATAGCCATAAAAATTCATATTTAAGACATAGCATATTTTTCTTTTGCTAAGAGAGAAAGAGATAGAATTTAAGATAAAATTAGACTATTTGATACCAATTATGAGAATTATGATATCAATTATGATAATATTCTTAAAAAATTCTGCTTGGTACTAGCTGAAAGAAGTTTGAGTTTATATCTTTGAAAAACAATCAATTTAAAATAGAAAATGATCAATTTAATTCTTCTTGATACTAAATATCTTGAGATTTAATCTAAATAGCAACTATCAAAAAGAATTATCTTTCTTCATTTGATTAATATAGATTTAGAAATATATCTCCTCCTTTTTGAATAAAGTTGATACATTAAAAGGCTCCTCAAATTTAATTATAAATAGGCTTTGAGCTTCAAGAATTCGAAAAGGATAGAGTTTTTCAGAATAAAGAATTTTCATAGGACAAATTTAGTTTTTCAAAACTTATTTCTTTCTTTTCTTGAAAAACATAAAATACTTAAATTCAGAAATGATATTAATTTTTTAATTTATCTCAAATAATATTGTACCAAGATATATCAGAGCAATGCATAATATTAGAGCAAAATAAACTTAAGATAGGATATTCTTTTCTTTTTGCCAAGAGATAAAGCAAAGAAGTGCTATCAAGCAAAACTAGGTTATTTGACACCAATTGTGAAAATTAATCTTCTTGATAACAATTATTTTAAAAATCAAATCAAATAGTAATTATTATAATACCAATTAGAGATTTTAAAAGGAACACATTTTAAATCTACTTCTCAAAAATAATCAATCATAGCAAAATACAAAAATATGTTTCAAATTTAGCTTGATACCATATATTTTGAAATAGTAATTTTGTCACCAATTATTTTAGTTTTGAAATGATAAAAATATATTGATTCAAATCAAATAGTTTTGAAAATTTAGAAAGATAAATCAATTTGAATTGATGTCAGTAAATCATTCAAATTACGAGATTTTCAATTATTCTTCAAAAAGATCATTTCATCTTTTTCATAAGAATTATTAAGCAATTAAGTTTAGAAAAGATATTAATTTTTTGGATTTATCTCAAGTGATATCTTATAAAAAATATAGCTTTACAAAATCAGATTTGAGATAAACATATTCTTCTCTTTTTGCTAAAGGATAAAGCAATGAAATATAAGGCAAATAAGTTATTTGATACCACTTGATTAAAACTAATTTTTTTTTAAATATTTAGCTTTAAAGATAAATGATAGCTTTCTTGAGATATTTTGCTTGATATTAATTTTAAAAGTGTTGCCCAGCTATGCAACCCAAGAGGGGGGGGGGGGGGTGAATTGGGTTTTTAAAAAATTTAAGCTTAACTAATTACTTATGAAAAGTATTTGTTAAAAGCTTGATGAATGAGGAGAAAGACTTTAATTCAAGATTAATTACCTAAAGCAAGAATGTAAGGATATAATAAAGAAATAAAGAGAAACAATAAAGCACACCACAAACACAAGGATTTATAGTGGTTCGGTGTCAACCTTGCACCTACATCCACTCCCCAAGCTCCTACTTGAGAATTCCAATCCACTATACTTGTATTCAACCCGAATACAAATGTCGGAAACTCCGACACTAGCTATCCCAAGCTAGTCCACTTGTTTTCCGGGTACAAGCCAACCCAAAACACTCCAATTTCAGGTTCAGATCAACCTTCCCTTGTTTTGGAAACCCTCCAAAAACAAGAACAATTACTCACAAAGAGTAAGACAGTTTAGAGCACAAATAAGTACAAGAATAGCTCCTTAAATGAGCGAAATATAACATTAAATATACTTTACTCAAATGAAGAAGCTCCTTTTTGATTTCCTCAAGGTGGATGAAGAGTTGAATGAACGCTTGAGGAATAGGTGAGCTTTGATTGAAGGCTTCTTGAAAGCTTTGAAAGAGCTCTTGATCAAGGTTGAAAAGTTGGCTTGAAAAACCCTCTCTTTGAATGCTCTTGAATGGCCTTTTGAACGCTCTTGCTTTTCTCTTTCAAAATCTCTCGTATGTCTCTTGTGTGTATTGTAGATCTCTTATATCTCTCGTATATTTTATGGATCCCATTTTTTGTTTTTCACCTTTTGAAACCTTTTATAGCTTTAAGAAACAAGAGAAAATATTTTAGGCAGAAAAAGAGCCGTTAGAGCATTTTAAGGGAGCATTAAAGGCAACTAAAACGGGCAAAAAACTAGCCGTTGCGAACAATTCTCGTCGCAGGGGTTGACTCATGAGTCGACTCATGCTTCAGGGGTCGACTCATGAGTCAACCTCTGTTGCAAAGACCAGAGATTTGGGTTTCTGGATATTTTGGCCCAAAACAGCAGAAGTCGACTCATGAGTCGACTCATGCCTTGTGGGTCGACTCATGAGTCGACTCACAGGTCGTGCCAAGCCAAAAAACCAGCGTGCCAAGGGAAATTTTAGCGTGCCAAGTAGCTCATTGTGCCATGAGTTGACTCATGAGTCGACTCATGCACTTCAAACATTCATAACTTCAAAAATATAAGTCCAAAAACAATGAAATTTTCACCAATAGATTACAAATCATTTGTTCTACCAAATGATACTATCAAATCAGGATTTTAGTAAAATTATGATTTTGCCCCTGAAGAGCATAAAGACTTTTTCAAATAAAAATATTTGTATCCCTTCAATCTGCTTTGTAATCATCAAAATCAATCTAGGAGCAACAATCTCCCCCTTTTTGATGATGACAAAACACTTGAACAAAAATATTTATGTGAATGCATTATAGATTTATATGCTTGAAAAGAGTATGATTCTTTTGGCATGTGATATAAATGGTCATATGCAAGAATAGTTTGCCCATTTGCTTAAAGATTCGAAGATATGCTCATTGGATTATGTGATTTTGGTGATAGAGCAGAAAACTTATTTTTGTTATCAGATCAAGCTGTATTTTGAAAATTTGCTCATTCTCATTTGATTTTAGTTTTAGCATCAGAGCAAAAAATAATTATGTGCTTTAATTGCTTTTGATACAAAAAATAATTATGTGTGCCAAAGCATGTTTAAGAGTTGATTTGGAAAGTGTATTAGATCATTTTGAGTTTAAGATGTATCAGAACAAGAGAAAAATAAATTTTGTAATGTATCAGAGCAAGAAAAACAATTTTACAATGTTATCAGAAAAAAATTTACAATGTATCAGAGCAAGTTAAAAATTTTAAGATGTATCAGAGTAAGTTAAATTTCTTAAGATGTATCAAGGTAAATAAAATTTCAAAAGATATATCAGAGCAAGTTGGAATTTTGAAGTATATCAGAGCATATTTAAATTTTTAAAGCAAATCAGAGCATATGTAAAGAAGTAATTTAAAAGTTACTTATTTGCATTGTACTTAGCATTGTACTTTTGATATTGTTCTTTAAATTATCCAATTCATTCATTAATTTCTCATAATTTGTAGTTTTGCTTTTGATGGGTTGCTTTTTCTTTAATTGCTCATAATTTATGGTTTTGCTTTTGATGGATTGCTTTTTCTTTAATTGCTCATAATTTATGGTTTTGCTTTTGATGGATTGCATTTTCTTTAATTTCTCTCCCTTTTTGACATCATCAAACATGGTTAACTCCTCCTTTTTCTGAAACATTCTTTAATTTCTCCCCCTTTAGAGTTTATCACAGATGTTTGCTCCTCCTTAATACAGCAATTATTACCAGCAAACAACAACAAAGAGAAGATAATATTTCAACAAGGAAAATATATATAACCAAAATATGATCGACATCATTACAAAAGGTAGAAATATAAGTAAAAGATGATACCATAAAATCATAATTATTTCAATACATAGTTCATAATATAAAAGTCAACCAGCTAATTGTCAATACATGGCCCCAAAATACAGATCCTAGAACAAGACACTAACACCTAGGATCTAGTAATGATCATGAGAAGTCATGAATCGGAGTCATCAGATATGGGATGAGAAGCTGATGGATCTCGATCAGAAGTGCGTCCTCTACCCCGTCTGCCTCTGGCATGAGCAGGAGAGCGAGATGAACTGGGTGGTTGAGTACGCTGAGAGGCTAAGGACTGAACAGAAAGGGTGAGTCTGATGGAATCAAGTACGTTCAGTGCTCTGGAAACAGACTGAAGTAGAGCAGTGAACTGAGTGGATGCATGCTCACTCGATCCTTGGATCTCTCTCCTCAGTAACTCATATCCACCCTCCAGTGCTCCTCTGAGCCTGCCAGCCTCTGCAGTGAGGTCTGTGACCTCAATAGTGGACTCCTGTGGCTGAGGATGGGCCAAGGCAAGGACTTGCCCCTGCAAGTCAAGAACTCTGCCAGTCAGTCTCCAGACGGTGTCCTCAAGCTGCTGAATCCGGATGGACTGATCTGATATCATTTGAAACATAGTGGATATGTGGGGAGTCATGGTCTGATCAGAAGAAGTGGCTCCTGGTGCAAAAGTAGTACTGCTCCACTGACTAGATAGCAAAGAAGCCACACACTGTGATATTTGCTCGATCTGATCGTCAGCCAGTCTGAACTCTGATTGAGATGCTCTGCTCTCTGGCTGATACACTGGTGTGGGCATCCTAGTAAACTCTGAAGGACCAGCCTCTGTATCAGGAATGAACTGGATATTTGGTGATGCTGCCCTGAAGTCATGGATAGGAGATGATGGACCTTCTTCTTCTACTCTGTCTTCAACTCTGTCTTCAGCTCTATCTTCAGTTTTCTCCCCAGCTCTCTCCTCAGCTCTCTCCTCAGATCCCTTGATCCAACCACCATCAGTCTTTGTAAATCCCATTCGGTGCAGGGTGTGTTGGTTGAAGGTGTCTACATGAGAGAGCTTAGTAGATGCCTCCCCCTCACAGCTAACTCCAAACCTCCTAAATACTCGAGTAAGGGCCACACCATAAGGTAAGTGTGCCTTGGATCTGTTCAAAGTCTCTCTCATGGCCTCTATCATAAGTGCAGGGAGGTTCAGGGGGGTCTGAGTGATGACATGAAACATGATACAAACATCTCTGCTGGAAAGTAAATCATGCCTACCACTCCTAGGAAAGAAGAGCTTCGTTACCATCTGATGCAGGATCCTCATCTCAATAGACAAAATCTTTGCTTCCAATTTATTTAAACTCCCTGAATAAGTTTCTCCTAGTATAACACTGATCTCCTCTTCTTTTATTGGGAGTTCCATATAAGAGTAACCCTCACTAGGCAACTGAAGTATTTCTCCCAATATACTAGAATCCAAGCAAATATCAATACCCTTGACTGTTGAAGTCATTGACCCATTTCCATAATGTAGATTCTGGTAGAATTCTCTAACTAGGTCAACATAGGTGACTTCCTTAAGGGAGCAGTAGAAACCCCATCCTTGGTTTTTAATCTTGGTTGCAAATGTAAAACCCTCTTTTTCAAAGAACTGAAAATCTATATTCTTCCCGCTTTCAACTTTTCTATCAGATAGAGGATTCTTACTGGGGCTTAGGGAGGATTGAGGGGGACCTTGAGCAGATACTGAAGCTGGAGTGGGAGCAGTGGAAGATCGAGCAGCTTGCCTTTTCTTTTGGACATTTTCTTCAGGCTCACGGACTGACTTTCTTCTTTGGGGAAGCTTCATCTTCGGAGCCATATTCACTACAGTAGCAGGCAAGGAGACTTGGAGGAACAAGTGAATGAGTGGAGGAGGGATCACAAGAGAGTGAAGAGGGATTTTGGTGGAGAAAAGAGGTGGATTTGGGAAGAACGGTGGAGTGCTAGGGCACGCTCCAACCGTGCCAAACAATAGGAGAAAGCACAAAAATCCCTTTCCAAGGTGACGATTTTTGGTGGAGAGGAGGAGGGAGAAATGCCTCGAGCTAGATCCTTGGATTTGGAGCAAAAGAAAATGGGGAAGTCGGCTTTTGGAAGGAGGAAGATGAAAGGATGAGTCGACTCACGAACAGGATCCCGTATAAAAATAATGAGCCCGTGGAAAGTTTGAGGAAATAACAAGTTTGCCATTGAGTCGACTCATGGGGGTCGACTCATGAAGTTCAGAAATTCAGAAAAAATATGAATAAATTCCAAAAAAAATTGAAATTTTGGAAGAAGGAGTTTTGCTCAAAGATAAGTTTTTAGAATGATAAACTTGAGCTTTTAGGACCAGGATAGATGTTGAAAATTGAGCTCTAAGAATTTTTGACATCAATTCTTGGAAATTGAGAAAAATTTAGGCATATGGATCTAGAATTCCTAGATTTCTCCTAATTTCACAGAATCTATCCTCACTAAGGGCCTTTGTAAAGATATCAGCTAATTGATTTTCAGTGCAAACATATTCAAGAATTATATTTTTATTTTGAACATGTTCTCTTATAAAATGATGTCTTATTTCAATATGTTTAGATCTTGAGTGTTGAATTGGATTTTTAGATAGATTTATGGCACTTGTGTTGTCACATCTTATTGGTGTTTCATTAAGTTTGATTCCAAAGACTTTGAGTTGTTGCTTAATCCACAAGATTTGAGCACAACAACTTCCGGCTGCAATGTATTCGGCCTCAGCCGTAGACAGTGCCACCGAATTTTGTTTCTTGCTAAACCATGAGATTAGGTTAACTCCAAGAAATTGGCAAGTTCCACTTGTGCTTTTTCTATCTAATTTACATCCAACAAAATCAGCATCTGAATATCCTAATAAATCAATTTGTGAGTCCTTAGAGTACCATAACCCTAGAGTTTGAGTACCATTTAAGTATCTAAGGATTCTTTTAACAGCATTCAAATGAGATTCTTTAGGATTAGATTGATATCTAGCACATAAACAAACACTAAACATGATATCAAGCCTACTTGCAGTTAAATATAATAATGAGCCAATCATACCTCTATAGTATTTTAAGTCTACACATTTACCTTCATCATCCTTGTCAAGCTTACATGAGGGACTCATTGGTGTGCCAATTGGTTTGCAGTTCTCCATTCCAAATCTTTTGAGTAGTTCCTTGGTGTACTTGCTTTGGGTGATGGAGATTCCCTCTTTTGATTGTTTGATTTGGAGTCCGAGGAAGAAGGTGAGTTCTCCCATCATGCTCATCTCGAACTCCCCCTGCATAAGCTTAGCAAAGTCTTGACAAAGGGATTCATTAGTAGACCCAAAAATTATGTCATCAACATAAATTTGTATAACTAGCATATCATTTTGATTTCTTTTAATAAAGAAGGTTGTATCTACATTACCTCTTGAAAAACCATTATTTAGTAGAAATTTGCTTAGCCTATCATACCATGCTCTAGGTGCTTGTTTTAATCCATATAAAGCTTTATTTAATCTAAAGACATGATTAGGAAAAGCATGATTTTCAAATCCAGGGGGTTGTTCTACATATACTTCTTCAGCAATATATCCATTTAAAAATACACTTTTAACATCCATTTGAAATAATTTGAATTTCATAAAGCAAGCATATGCAAGTAGAAGTCTAATAGCTTCTAATCTAGCAACAGGTGCAAAGGTTTCATCAAAATCAATTTCTTCTTCTTGATTATATCCCTTAGCAACCAGTCTTGCTTTATTTCTAATTACATTACCATGCTCATCTAATTTGTTTCTAAAGACCCATTTTGTGCCAATTATTGAATAATTTTTAGGTCTTGATACTAAGGTCCAAACATTATTTCTTTCAAATTGATTAAGTTTTTCTTGCATTGCATTAATCCAATTATGATCATTTTCAGCTTCTTCAAAAGTTTTAGGTTCAAGATGAGATACAAAAGCACAATGATTAACTACATCTCTAAGTGAAGAACGGGTTTTTACCCCATGCATAGGATCACCAATAATTAACTCCTTAGGGTGGTTGTGAACATACCTCCATTCCTTGGATAGGTTATTTGTACCTTGAGGTTGTTCTTGAATTTCTTCACCTCTCTCATCTTGTTTGTCTTCTTGATCCTTGTCTTCTGGAGTTGCTGAATCTTTCAGAGTGATCTCCTTCATACCTTCTATTAGTGGATCTGCATCATCAACACCCTCATTCTTCCTTGAAGGAAGATCGTTAGATTCATCAAAAATAACATGTATGGACTCCTCAACTACTAAAGTTCTTTTGTTGAAAACTCTAAATGCTTTACTAGTGGAGGAGTAACCTAGAAAGATTGCTTCATCTGATTTTGCATCAAATTTACCAAGTTTTTCTTTGCCATTATTTAATACAAAACATCGGCAACCAAAAATATAAAAATATGCAATATTTGGTTTTCTTCCTTTCCAAAGTTCATAGGGGGTTTTCTTTAAAAATTGTCTAATCAAAGCACGATTTAAAATGTAACATGCTGTGTTAATTGCTTCCGCCCAAAAATATCTTGGAAGGTTGCTTTCACAAAGCATGGTACGGGTCATTTCTTCTAAGGTTCTGTTTTTCCTTTCAACTACCCCATTCTGTTGGGGTGTCCTAGGAGCAGAGAAGTTATGGCCAATTCTATTTTCATCACAAAAATTTTCAAAGTCTTGATTTTCAAATTCAGTTCCATGATCACTTCTAATATTTTGAATTGAAAATCCTTTTTCATTAGTGACTTTTCGGTGAAATTTAGTAAAAATATGAAAAGTTTCATTTTTGTGAACTAAAAAGAAAACCCAAGTAAAACGAGAGTAATCATCTATAATTACAAAACCATATTATTTTTCTCCTAGACTAGTGGTTCTAGATGGTCCAAACAAGTCCATATGCAAGAGCTCTAAAGGTCTAGAAGTTGAAACAATATTTTTGGATTTAAATGAAACTCTAGTTTGTTTACCTAATTGGCATGCATCACAAATTCTATCCTTTTCAAAATTCAGTTTTGGCAAACTAAGAACTAATTCTTTCTTAATTAATTTTGAAAGAGAATGCATGCTAATATGTGCAAGTCTACGATGCCACAGCCAACTAGTCTCATTAACTTTAGCATTCAAGGATACTAGGCATTGCATGTCTAATTTGGCTAAATCATTCAAATCTACCATATAAACATTGCCATGCCTATGTCCTATAAATTTAATGCCATCGTTAATAGGACTAGTCACAATGCAAACAGATGATTCAAAAATAACTTTATACCCTTTATCACAAAATTGACTAATGCTAAGTAAGTTATGCTTTAAACCTTTAACTAACAAAATATTTTTAATGTATTTGGAGGGAGTGATACCAATGTTACCTATCCCGATGATCTTTCCTTTGCCATTATCTCCAAAGGTGACCATCCCTCCATCCTTAGCATCAAGCGTGATGAATTGTGATTCATCACCAGTCATGTGTCTCGAGCATCCACTGTCAAGATATCATTTCCTGTTTTCTCCTTGGGATGCTAGACACACCTGCAAGCAAAAGTCAAGTCTTAGGTACCCAAGCTTTCTTGGGTCTTTTTAGGTTAGTCAAAATGGTTCCTTTTGGAACCCATATTTTCTTTATAGTTGTGTTTGCAGATTTGTTAATAAGGTATGTGTATGATTTATGTCCTATTCTACCACATTTGAAACAAGTAATATTTGTAGACTTGTTACTTGAATAATTTACATAAATATTCTTCAGAAATTTTTGTTTCTTCAAGGGGTTATAGCCAAGTCCAGCCTTATCATATACAGCTTTTTGATTATCAATAATCATATTTAGTTTGTTTGAACTTAAGGTGAACTTATCTATTATAGGTTTCAGCTTGTTAATTTCATTCTTTAAGCTTTGATTTTCTTGAATCAAAGTGGATTTTTCAATTGAAAGGTTTTCAGCTTGTTTCACTAAGGACTGATTTTTCAATTTCAGTTCTTTGTTTTTCATCCCTAGTTTCTTTAATTCATCAATTAAATCATAGAATGCTTCATGCAATTCTTCAAAAGTAAATTCACTAGGGGATTCAGAAGTTACCTCATTTTCGTGTGCCATAAGGCACAGGTTGGCTTGTTCTGTTGAGGTTTCCTCATCGGATCTTGAGTCATCACTCGCACTCCAAGTCGCCATCATTGCTTTCTTTTTGAACTTTTTGGGACCTTTCTTCAGTTGTGGACATTCGGATTTGAAATGTCCCAGCTTCTTGCACTCGTAGTATATAAGGGGTTGATCTTTCTCTTTCTCTTTGCTTTGTTCCTCTTTTGTGAATGACTTCTTTCTCATTCTCTGTTTCTTTTTTCTTAGAAACTTCTTAAATCTCTGGGTGATGAGTGCCATCTCTTCATCCTGTTCTTCATCTTCAGTGTCATCCGTTTCATCATCAGGCGAAGCTGTAGATTTGAGGGCAATGGTTCTTTTCTTTTTGGCTTCATCCTCTTGATGTTGCTTCATGCTAAGTTCATGAGTCATCAAGGATCTAAGAAGCTCTTCTAGAGGTAGAGTGTTCAAGTCCTTTGCTTCTTGGATGGCAGTCACCTTGGCTTCCCAAGTTCTTGGCAATGACCTGAGAATCTTCCTTACAAGCTCACTGTTAGTATAAGATTTGCCAAGACTCTTCAAACCATTAATTATATTAGTAAAATGAGTAAACATAGCAGTTATGGACTCATCATGCTCCATTTTAAACAATTCATATTTATGCACAAGCATGTTTATTTTAGACTCTTTTACTTGATTTGTTCTCTCATGGGTTACTTCTAACCTATCCCATATTTCTTTAGCAGATGCACAAGTAGAAATGCGATTAAATTCATTTGCATCAAGTGCACAATAAAGAACATTTATAGCTTTAGCATTTAATTGTGCCAATTTCTTATCAACCTCATCCCATTCTTTCTCGGGTTTGGTTGACTCCTCACCATCTATAATCTTGGTGAGTGTGTGAGGATCGTTCACTATGATACTCCACATATTATAGTCGAGTGCTTGTATGAATATCTTCATCCGAGCTTTTCAGTAGGTATAATTAGACCCATTGAAAAGTGGAGGTCGGTTGGTAGATTGCCCCTTTGCTAGAGAAGTACCGACATGGGTTGCCATAGATCTTTGGCTCTTTGATTATTAGATCAAAGAAGGGCTAGAGCACCGGGCTCTGATACCACTTGTTGCCCAGCTATGCAACCCAAGAGGGGGGGGTGAATTGGATTTTTAAAAAATTTAAGCTTAACTAATTACTTATGAAAAGTATTTGTTAAAAGCTTGATGAATGAGGAGAAAGACTTTAATTCAAGATTAATTACCTAAAGCAAGAATGTAAGGATATAATAAAGAAATAAAGAGAAACAATAAAGCACACCACAAACACAAGGATTTATAGTGGTTCGGTGCCAACCTTGCACCTACATCCACTCCCCAAGCTCCTACTTGGGAATTCCAATCCACTATACTTGTATTCAACCCGAATACAAACGTCGGAAACTCCGACACTAGCTATCCCAAGCTAGTCCACTTATTTCTCGGGTACAAGCTAACTCAAAACACTCCGATTTCAGGTTTGGATCAACCTTCTCTTGTTTTGGAAATCCTCCAAAAATAAGAACAATTGCTCATAAAGAGTAAGACAGTTTAGAGCACAAATAAGTACAAGAATAGCTCCTTAAATGAGCGAAATATAACATTAAATACACTTTACTCAAATGAAGAAGTTCCTTTTTGATTTTCTCAAGGTGGATGAAGAGTTGAATGAACGCTTGAGGAATAGGTGAGCTTTGATTGAAGGCTTCTTGAAGGCTTTGAAAGAGCTCTTGATCAAGGTTGAAAAGTTGGCTTGAAAAACCCTCTCTTTGAATGCTCTTGAATGCCCTTTTGAACGTTCTTGCTTTTCTCTTTCAAAATCTCTCGTATGTCTCTTGTGTGTATTGTAGATCTCTTGTATCTCTCATGTATTTTGTGGATCCCATTTTTTGTTTTTCACCTTTTGAAACCTTTTATAGCTTTAAGAAACAAGGGAAATCATTTTAGGCAGAAAAAGAGCTGTTAGAGCATTTTAAGGGAGCATTAAAGGCAACTAAAATGGGCAAAAAACTAGCCGTTGTGAACAATTCCCGTCGCAGGGGTCGACTCATGAGTCGACTCATGCTTCAGGGGTCGACTCATGAGTCGACCTCTATTGCAAAGACCAGAGATTTGGGTTTCTGGATATTTTGGCCCAAAACAGCAGAAGTCGACTCATGAGTCGACTCATGCCTTGTGGGTCGACTCATGAGTCGACTCACAGGTCGTGCCAAGCCAAAAACCAGCGTGCCAAGGGAAATTTTAGCGTGCCAAGCAGCTCATTGTGCCATGAGTTGACTCATGAGTCGACTCATGCACTTCAAACATTCATAACTTCAAAAATATAAGTCCAAAAATAATAAAATTTTCACCAATAGATTACAAATCATTTGTTCTACCAAATGATACTATCAAATCAGGATTTTAGTAAAATTATGATTTTGCCCCTGAAGAGCATAAAGATTTTTTCAAATAAAAATATTTGTATCCCTTCAATCTGCTTTGTAATCATCAAAATCAATCTAGGAGCAACAAAAAGATTTAAGAACAGTATTTTTCAAATTCATTTTTGATATCAATCAATTGAAATAAAGTATTCAAGTTCACTTTTAAGATCAAAAATGATTTCTTGATACTAATTAATTATCAAAAATTGATGATATGATCAAAATATTGAGGTATGAATAGTTGCTCAAAATAAATCAAGCGATCAAAATCATAAGAATACTCAAATAAATCTATAAGACAAGAAAAAAAAATATAATTATTTATCAATGATCTTTCTCTTCAAATTAATAATGATTTCTAAAGAGTGTTCAAATAAATCAAGACAAATGATTATCAGTGATTTCTATTTTTATTAAGTTTCAAAATAATTTTTCTTTTGATATTTCAATAATATTTTCTCCTCTAATTTTTTATAATAAATGCAACATAACTTAACTTTCTTAATTCTCTCCTTTTTCCTCCAAAACATGCACATTCATTAATCTTAAGCATCTATTTCTCTACCTTTGTTTTGCAAATAAAATAATTATTTAATTAAGCAACTAAATATAAGTAAGGGCACCAGACATACTGTATTTTAAGAAAAGTTATATTTCATTAATTATTAAAATATTATCACAACAAATGATAAAAGCATGAAAATATATATGACGTATGAGAGTTATATCTATCAAAATATGGATCACTAAAGGTCTATGAAAGGAAACCTAGCATTCTAAGTAAGTATAGATCAGGATAATTCTAAGATGTAAGTTTAGATAAAGTAGAAGGAGAGGGTGGTCTGATGTCTCCAGATGTCTCCAAACATCTCTCATTGCAGTGAAAGTCTGAATTAGTCGAGCGAACTTCTTTTTGACCAATGCTAGAGCGTCCATTAGCTCTGTCCTTACCTACCGTGCCTCTAATGGGTACCTCTGAATCTTTGCACAAATAGAAGAAGGATTCTGGTAAAAATTCTCTCAACCAATGAATTCTCATCCAGTCTATCAAGTAGATGATCTAAGCTCTTTGGAAGACTAGTCTATGAAGAAAAAGTAGTCTCTTATATTGCTTTATTGGCTTCTCAGTTCTGATATCTATCATAATGGATTCTGTCGTAGGAGTCTCATCATCATCATCTGCTATAGTATGAGTTGCTGACACTGATATCCTTAATGCCCTCAACATTATCTTAATCTAATATAAATCTCAATAGGTGTGTCACTGCTCGAGATGATTCGAGGTGCTCTTATCAGTCTATATATATAGCATGCATCTAATGCTATTAACATCTATCTTAATCTGCACATCTTTCACTTTGAAAACTAGATTTTTAATTATTTTAATGCTTGATCCTTCTTTCTTATATAGGAGAACTACTTGGAAAAGTCCTAAAATTTTAAATTTCTACGTGAAACTTCATCTTTCTTTAGATGAATTACTTTTGAGATGCCATTAGAGAACAAAAATCATAAGAATTGGATAGAAATGGAGAAGGAAGGTCCAATTTTCACAAGAGAGGAGTTTGAAAGAGATTTTGTCTTGAAAGAAATGAGAAAAGATGAATAGAGCCTTAGGATGTCTCCAATTAAAAAAAATCATCTTAGATCGAGAGATTCGAATATATTGAGGGAACATTGAATATGGATTGACTTCTCATAGAATTATTTTTTTTTCAAGAGCCACAAGTCAACTCTTCGATTTCAAGAGTTGACTCCTTGATATAGAAAATTATTCAAGAAGTTTCAAATAAAAAAATTGATTAAAATGAATAGAAATAAATGGGCAATTAAACCAGAGATCAAGAATGTTATTCAACTTAATTTGAGGGATCAAAAATTAATCAATTAGGGGGCTTCCAATAATCAAATCAAATAAGAACAAATTAAGAGAAAACTAGATGAAGGCTCTAAAAGGAGAGATTTAGCCAAGAAATTTACAAAGCCCTAAAGATCAAACTATGATACAATCATGCATAACAATCATATCAGGTATAAGACCATTTTTGAATAATTATCTTATCCTGAAGTTCTTAGGTCATGTAATTTTTTAGATATTTTAATTATTAAATAACTTATGAGAATGTCAAATTTTACTTTGTAAGATTTACACATGTATACAAGTATTTTCTTATGCAGCCAAGTTTATTTTAATTTATATCTTTTAAATGATAGCATGATATGAGAGTTTAAGGAAGCATACTGAATTTAGAATAAAAACTACTACAAAAAAATTAATTATTAATGATGGTTAGACATCGTCACTAATAATAAACATATCGTCACTAAGGGTATTAGCAATACAAACTGTCGCTAAAAAATTGTCAGAAAAAAGCTCGATGTTAAAGGTGCATATTAGCGACGGCATAAATACCGTCACTGATAACTAGTAATAGCGACGGTAATTAGCGATGGCTTTCCATTACTTATAATATTTTTTTAAATATAAATTAAAAAATTTAAAAAATATTAGCAACAGTTTCCTTTATCTCTAATAAGCCATTGCTAATAGTCCCTTTAGCAACGGTTTTTCCATCACAACAGCCATTGCTAATAATAATTTTTTTAAAAAAATTCAGCAATTATATTTATTAAAATCTAATTAACAAGTAATTATATTTACTAAAATCTATTATAATTAAATTAACAAGTAACATATATTTATAGATATTATAACAACTAACAATTAACTATCACCATCATAAATAAAAAATTAATATTATAGATTACATCAAAATTAAATTATACAAATAATACTATTCAAATATGAAATACATTACATCAAAACTAAAAAAAATCAATGAAGATCCTCCTCCTCCTACTCCTGTACGTCTTTTACAGTAGTAGATGGATGAGAGCTGGATATTCTAGTATATTATAATGAAAAAAATAAAATATTATTAATAATTTTAGAACTAAATTAATTAAAATTATAAAACTAAAGTAATTGATGTGCCTCAAGCTTAAATCTTTATGGAGGGATATATTTTGATATACTACTTCGATTCTCGAATGAATTATTTTTACACATCTTATTAGATGACATGGAGCTATAGATATCCCCAGCTAGTACTCCATCAGATAGTTAAGTTAAATTTTGACCCTCTGGATACTCCCTTCCTCCCACTTGAAGCTTATACTAGTACGGAGAGATATATTTCGATATACTCCTTCAATTCTCGAATGAATTATTTCTACATATTTCATTTGATGATACAGAGCTATAGATATCTTCGACCCATCTATTAAATGGTTAGATTGAATTTTGACCCTTTGGATATCCCTCCCTCCCACCTCAAGCCTAAACTAGTACGGAGGGTTATATTTTGATGTATTTCTTCGATTCTTAAAAGAATTATTTCTACACATCCTATTTGATGATACAGACATGTCTACACCTCCAGCTCATCCATCAGATGAGTAGATTAACTTTTAACCTTTAGATCTCCTTCTTCCAACTCAAGTCTAACTATGTGAAGCTTCTAAATATAAAAATTTAAAACAAGTAAAGAAATTTATTAACACTGCTTGACTTACTTGCTATGATGGCTGTGACAATAAGCTCAATTGATCATATAGATGTGGGTCCCAGAGAAGCATAATCACAGAAGTATTCTATACCCTTCTTGTATTTAGTAGAAATCATCCTGTCGACTACTCGACGGTCCATCCAACTATGGTCCATGGCACACTACCTAAGGATTCTACATATACAAATATAAGATAATTGCTAAATAATTATTTTATCATTTTGAATGGCTTATATAATAATTGCATCCTACCATCAATTAATAGGTATAGAAAATTCTATTCGACTTAGAAATTATATTAATTCTATAGGTCAAGTACAATAATTAAATGATATGTAATAGGAGTCGAAAAAAATTCGACAGCAACTTCCCTTAGTTCTCTCCCATATGCCGTAAGATGTGTGAGGATAACTAAAAAAAATACTATCTAAAATATCTCTCGAACCTTCACCATATCGTTTGATTACTATAATGACCTATAGAATTACTTATATTTTTTAAACTATCCATACTGGACAATCAATTGACCAATGTATGTAATTCTCCCATCCATACAAAAATATATAAAGGTATGGATATCATAGAATATGTATATTAATCAAAAGATAGATCTATGATTTTATGCAATGTAATATTTTTAAATTTTTTAAATTAGGAGGTTTCAAAGTACTGAGCAGTATTGCAGATGAGGATGGTCGAGATGTGCGTCCCATGCATGCAGACTTGGGGTGTGCCAGATGACTAGACCATGCCAGCACACCAGCATGGCATCCAGGCAAATCTCATCTTGGGGGTTTCAAAGTATCGAGCAGCATTGCAAATAGGGCTGGAAATAGATCAGATCGGATCGGGCCACACCCCTACTTGAGCCTGGCCTGAAAATTTTTTTCATGCTTTGGATCGGACCTAGGCCTCAGAATTTTTTAAAATATGAGGTTCAAGCTTAGTCCGAATGCAATCGGATCAGTCTATATCATTTGTGATGGATCGAAAGCAAGCTCATCAGCACCACCGCTTAGGTCTGGTCGATTATCTTTGAGGGGTAGATGTTCCCTATCGAAAGCATATTGATCATCGAAGAACTCACTGAGCTGTTCCTATCACACCAGAGTAGATAAGCAGGCAAGAGCCGGTCTGACGGTGGCCCAGTCGAACCCCTACGAAGGTAGTGGGGCTATTTTTGCTAGAGAGCTTTCCAAAGTGGCTCCACCTTCCGAGAGCACTATCGGATGCGAGGTTTCGTATGACAGCGGTGCTCGTTCAGATCTTGTTGGTGATTTAGAATATGCTTTCCATGCACAAATTAAATTCAAATATTATAAATCTTAATAAATCTAATAAATTTAAATTTAAATATTAAAAATTTAAAGAGGAGGAAACGACGTGTGGCGACAGCATCGTTAATACTCACCATATAGTGCAGGAAAGAAGAGGAGGTGGCACAGCATTCTAATGACGTGACGGTGGAAGAAGGGGGGAGGTGGGGGATGGTGGATCCAGTGAGGGGAAGGCTGATCTAACATGGGGATGGCGGTGGGGGAAGAAAGGAGGAGGCAAAAAGAAGGGGGTGGCTGAGGGCTTTGACAAGTTTCTGATAGCGTCGGAGGAAGAAAGGGGAGGGAGTGAGCTCAAGGATGGCCGATCTGACGTGGGGACGATGATGCGGGAGTTGGGGCATGGGGACAGGGGCTTTGGTGGTGCGGCGGAGGAAGAAAGGGGACCGAAGGTGGGGGAAGAAGGGGGAGGCGGTGGAGAATAAAACCAAACGGTCGGGGATAGGGGCGATTTTGAGAGTAGAATATTAGCGATGGTTAATTTGTATCGCTAAAGCCATCACTAATACTAATTATTTAAAATTAAATTTATAGCAATGGCATTACCATCGTTAATAATAAAAAAAGCCATCGCTAATAAGTCTTGACCTTTTTAATGATGGATTTAATTTCCATCATAATAAGTAGTCGGTAAATATTATTATTAGCGATGATTTATTTGCTGTCGCTAATAGCCATCACTATTACACTATTTTCTTATTGTAAACTTATGCTTATAACATTTAAAATAATAGATAGAAGAGAGCATATTGATTTTGAAATTAAATCATTCAAGTCATAGAGTAGGATGATTGCAAACATTGAAAAGTCATCAAAATCAATTAATAATGCAAAATAAATTTAGCAAACATCATCACGCATTTATTTCAAGTCCAAAGCATCCATTTTCAAAAATTAACTCTTTTCATGCCTTTGAAAGCTTGGCATACCTGCAAAATTATTTTCTAATTTTTTATACTCAAGCCATCTTGGATCCGTAGAAGTTAGTGCACATGGTTCCTTTTGGAACTCAAATTTGCTTGATCAAAATATAACTGTCTAATAATCTTATATTCAAAAATTTTATGACCTACATTGTTACATTTGAAGCAAACAATAGAATGATTTTCATGGTGACCCCTAGTAAACATAGTCCTAATAAATTTTTATTTTCTTAAAGGATTGAACCCAATTTCAGCTTTATCGAAATAGCTTTTTGATTATTTAACATCAATTGAAGATTTTGAGAACTAAATGTAAATTTATCTATAAAAGACTTCAATCTTTCAATTTCTTTCTTTTGTTCACCATTTTCAGTAATAAGATCTTTCTTTTCTATATTCATTTATTTCAAATAATTTTTTTTTTCATCCACTAAAAGCTCTAATTTTTTCGATTTCTCTTTTAATTTAGCATTTTCTTCTATCAAAAATTTTTTAGATTTTAAGAGATTTTCATTTTTTATAGCTAAAGAGTTCTTTTCATTCAAAAGTTTTTCTTTTTCCATCAAAAGTTTATTCTTTTTTTAGCTAAAATAAGATTTGATCTTTTAAGCTTTTTATTTTTTAGCTTGAACCTCTTATATTCATCCATAAGATCATTAAAGGCTTCATATACTCATCAAAAGAAAATTTGAAAGAGTTATTAATGTTTACCTCATCATCATTGGTCATGAGGTAAGAACTTGCAATATTTTCTTTTTCTATCTCATTTTTCTTTTCTTTTCCTTGCTCCTTTTTAATCAATGCTTTTTTTTTCTTTATTTCTTCTTCTTCTTTTTCTTTTCATCCTCATAGCCATGAGGCAAAAGTTAGGGAGGACTTTCTTATCTTTTTGGAAGCTTGATTCTTCCTTTTTGATTTGCTCCCTCATTGGTTGTTTCTAATTTTTTTATATTTATTTAGCTGAAATGCAAGAAGAAATTAGATTAAATTCATTTAGATCTAATGAAGAATATAGAATATTCATGATCTTAGTATGCATTTGAATCATTTCTTTATCAAATTCATCAATCAATGCAGTATGTGTGTGTGGGCTATCGACTATAATTTTTCATAAATTATGATCATGTGCTTGTATGAATATTTTCATCCTAGCCTTTCAATAAATATAATTCGATCCATTAAATAGTGGGGATCTATCTATAGAATGGCCTTCAATAAATAAAGAATCAATTTGGATTTTTATGATCTTTGGCTCTAAACCACTAGATCAACAATAAATAATAGAGCACCTACTCTGAAATCAATTGTTGCCTAGAATGTTAGCAATCCAAGAGGGGGGGGGGTGTGAATTGTATTCTTTAAAAATTTAAACTAAATCTAAAATTTAGATAAGTATGCGAAGAAAAAATTCATCTGATCTGATTGGATCGCTAGGATGCATCTAAAATTTTTTTTATTCTAAGGCTTGCATAATATTTATCTTTACCTTGATTTGTAGCAAAATAGGGATCAAAATTTTCAAGAAAACTCAAATCCGATGCCTCATGAGGTCTAAACATAGAGATCCTCTACTTCGCGCACATGCTAAACTTCATAGGAAAGAGAGATGATGTTTTTTTGTGTCACACCTTCAGAAGATAGCAAGGGAAGGGAGAGATATGATCTTGGACATGACTCTTCACACCAAGAAAATGGATGTCCAAAAGGTGAGCACCCAAGAGATACTCCATGATAAGAAAGAAAGAATGCTTTCTTTCTTTTGTGTCGCACACAAGCACTTCTATCTCATAGTGATTTATTTTGTTTTGTCACACAAAAACAATCTCATCTTTATCGTGTAATGAGGTCCTCCCTTTAATAGATGAGATGTCCACATCTGATCTAAAGTCCTAATTAGTTAGGAAACCTAATCCTATCCAAAGTAGGAAATCAGATTAAGAAAGGAGAGCGTCCAAAATTGTTTCACATGAGACCCTTCACGTGTGTGCTCCTTGGGGCAAAAAAATCAGCAGCTCAATTTCTTCCTTGATTGGCCACCTTATGAGAGAGAGTCTTCAGTAATTAGAACTCTTTGGTTCTAAATAAAATGGGCTCAGATTTGACTCAATTTATATCCGATTTGAATCTGATTTGAATCAGATTTGAAGAGCCTGTCAATCTTCATCTAATTAAGATTCTGATCCAAATCTAACTTAAATTTTTAATCCATTCAAGTCTAATTACATTAGATCTATTCTAAAATTAATTAATTCTTAAATTCAATCTCTCATAAATCTCTTAAATCATTGATCAGATCATTATCATCCTTAAAATTAAACTTGAATCTCATGTCCAGTGCTAGCTAGACATAGTCAACTGTTTAATCCTATATGACTTTTAACTTAATTCTCAATTAAGTTAATCTATTCGTTCAATCAAGTCACATACTTTCAAATTGAACTGATAGACTTAGGTCAATTTTTTCCTACATTGCTTGACTTTGTACGTGACTCCATAGGTTTGAACATTAAGTCAGTAGCATAAAAATAGCTTCCTATACTAATTAAAGTTACCATCTAGCAATGGTTTTTGATATCTAGATAGGTTTAATATTTGCAAGGCAACATTCAAGAACCTATACATATGGTTACTGCATAATTCATCCTTTTGACCTTCAATGCTCAAGGATAATCTAGAGTTTAACTGTCAATCCTGGATGGGTCATCCACATTATTTTCAACCTTTCACATCCATCACATAGATTATCTGAGCTCAGGATTTACTAAATTGAAATACAGTAATGCATTAGCTTTTATAATCTGAAGGGATCAATCCCATCATGATCTACGCACAGATTTTACAAGTACTTAACTGTATCCAGTAGCCTTCCGTCATTGCATTAGAAATACAGATAGTCCAATACCAAAGTATGGTGAGTTGCTTGCAAGTCACTATGATGATCTCAGATTTGAGGGACACTTATGCCCATATGCTTCGTGAGCTACTCTTGACAGTAGAGTGCTCCACAGGTGAGTCACTTGTTTAATGATGATATACTCCTATATCTCACTTGTATGCCATACTAGTGTCTTCACAGTCCTTAGTTAAGAGGATAATCAATTTATATGGTGTACAACGATCTATACTCGATAAACATTATTGTCCCTTAATGACATATCATTTGGTCACGAACATGTTTAAGAACTATTTGATAAATTTTTTTTTATCAATTGTCATATAGTTCTAAGGACTTCATCACAATACAAGAGTTCTAATAAAAAAGATGTACACCTTGTGATAAAAAATATTAAATAATTTTTATTAATTTATGATTTATATATAAATTATAAAGAGCACAATCATCCAAATGATTAGCTTTAGGATATATTTTTTAATAGTATGCACTTTAATTTAGACTATCTCAAATGATTGTGAGGTGTATGTAATGTGTAGAAGTAGAATTAAGATTTGAAAGATGTAATATAAGTATTAAAATAATATAAAGTAAGTAAGAAAAGTAAGAATGCAAAGCATAAAAAAGTAAACAAGATAAGGCATGACACAAATACAAAATCAATTTATAGTAGTTCGGTACAATCCCTCACCTACATTCACTCCTCAAGAGCTCCTTGAAAATTTTACTATGATCTTCTTGATTATAGTATATTTGTTTTACTCAGGCTTACAAATAAATCCAATTGATTTTTCAGGATCACCAATCAAAATCTATATATAATTATTTTTCGGACTTATAATCAATCTAGTTGATTTTATGGGCTCACCAATCAAAATTTAACAAATCTAATTCTGGGCTTAGACGGGCCTAATCTTTAAATTTTTTTCCTCTTAAAAAACTTATAAAGAAAATAAAATACAAAGTATAGAAATTCAGCACAAAATAAAAACTGAAGAATGAACTCTTTGAAGTATGGAGAAGGGGCTGATGAATTATTCTTTTGATGCTTCACCTCTCTTCTTTGATGCTTCAGAGGATGTATATGATGTTGGAGAATATCACTCTTTGAATGCTTTCAAATCTGTGCACTAATTTTTTTTCTTTCTTCTTTTATCAATGGTATTCAATGTTCGTCACTCAAATTGATGATTTTTTTTAATCCTCTTGGCTACCTTTTCAATTGATTCTCTAGCCTTTTGTAAGCTTGAAAGAGGCTTGAGAGTAAGTTTTGACCATTGAAATGATTGAAATAGCCTTTAGAAGTAAAAACTAATCATTGAAAAAGTATAGAAAAATTAGCTATTAGTGTAGTCTTGTAAATGGAGTCGATCTCATTTGTAGGCGAGTCAGCTCAGATTGTAGATGAGTCAGCTCAAATTGAAAGTTAGTTGGCTTGAGTACGAATTTTGAAAATGCAGCCTTCTATCTTCTATGGGAGACTCGACTCAGATTGAAAGTGAGTCGACTCAGACCTATGCCAGTCTTCTTCCAATATGTTAGAGTCGATCCGAAATCTTTCAGAATCGGCTCCAATCCTTTCAATATTATTTTTTTTAATGTTTTAGCCACTCAAACTTGAATTTCTTGGTTCTAATACTTTTAAATGATATTTTCTTCTTTTAATTTTATTTTCTTCATAATAAGTCATTCAAATTTATGAGAATTTATTCTTTTAAATACTTTGGCTTGGCAACTTGATAGAATTTTTTTCTAAGGATGATTATTTTATTGTGAGCATCTAAAAAATTCTACATCTACTCTTGAAACACATGATTAATATTATTTATATTCAATATTTTAGAATCATCAAAATTGATCCTAGGATCGACAGATTAGATCTTAGTGATGGAGCCATGGATCTCTGATTTTGTTCCTAGATTGGATGTGATGAAGATGATGGTGATTTGGGTCTAGATTCTACATCCACCATTGCAGTACTGGGATAAGGAATCGATCCTTAAGATCCTTGATCAGCTCTAGAAATCTGGCTTTGCAAAGGTGAAGGCAGAGATTGACATTTCCCTATCGTTGAAGCCTAGTATTCATATGAGGTGTTGATCTAGGGTTATATGGTAGGCCTTTGTGTATGAGAACAATATGATATTCTCTTTCAACTTTGGTTGGATCGGCCATCCTGACAATGCATGCAAGTTCTCTCCTCCGATGAAGGGGCCTGACACTGAGCCATCAATCCAAGTAAAGAACTTCTCCAAACCAAATCTAATTGATATCTCGATGTCAGTGGTGGTAGATTTGGAGGGTGAGAGGGGTGATGGTAGTCATATGGAGAAGGATAGATGGTCTCTATTTGGACATTGATTGGTGAAGGCAAGGATTCAGCTGCCATGGATGATATAGGAAGTTTCGAGATCTCAAAAGGGTTCAGATTCAATGCTAGAATCATTAGGGCTGGGTTATCTCCATCTCGACTGAACTCACCCCTAGATAAATCGAGCTCATCGGGCTCTCCCCTTAATTTCGATGACTGGAAAAAATTGATGAAGGTGGCTAGGTGGTGATCACCTGAAAAAGGGAGTGGCGATTAGGCTGTAGTCCAAAAAATCTAGATCTAGTTTTCAGGCACTTATGAAACTGGGCTCATCCAAATGGGTTGAGAGAGGAGGCCCATCTAAAGTAGTGGATTTGACTGTGGCTGATGTGGGCTCAGGCCAACTAAAGTGGCTTAGAAGCCCATTGTCACTGGGGACTAGATCGAGTCCTTTGCAAGCTAAGGAGCCTATGATAAAGGGCTTGTCACTAGTGATCCTAGGCTTGGACACAGTCCTGATGGAGGTCGAGAAAGAGGAAGAGAGAACTCGAAAGTCATCGGTATCCTTGGATGGTATGTCGAAACCTCCATGGTTGGGAAAAGCAGCACCAGACTCAGGAGTTTTTCAAATGGCATGAGTTTTTTCTCCCCCTCTGCTAGACCTATTGCTAATCGGTGATCAGGATCATGGGTTAGAGTTCAGTGGTGCTTCACGACATCGGTTCTTACCCTCAACCTCCATTTCCCTTGGAGAATTACACATGGATTCTGATCAACCAGATGGGGACAATGGGCATTGTTTGCAACTAAAACAAGGGAGTTTAGAGAGGAAGATGAAGGTGGGTGGACTTGGGCTAGATTACTCAGTAGTTTAGTGGTTGGGACCTATAGGGGATGACTGAACGGTGGCAATGAGGAGCATTCGGGTGGTGTTGGGGAATGATGCACCAACTGTGGAAGTCATGGAGTAGGAGTGTAGGAGAATCAAGAGGGGCAATCAAATGATGGTGGGTTATGTGGGTTGGGGAACATGGCCCAGTATCCTCCTACATCAAACTAATGAGGATTCTTGCATGGAACTAGGGCAAGCCCTCCTTTTTCACTACCTTTAGAAGGTTGATTTTGTTGCACAATCTTAATTTATGCATTTTACTAAAGACCCACCTCTCTGGGAGGAGCCTTTATCGCCTGCAATAGTGTCTTCCAGTGTGTTTGGATATGTATTTCATTAAGTCTTATATCTAGCGGATGATATAGTGGTGACCTAGTAACTAGGTGTATTCACTATAGATGTCTTCCATAACTAAACAAGTAGAAATGGTGATTACTGAGCCTAATAGTAGGCCTTGGCTTTTGTGGGTGTTTATGCTCATATGAGTATAGACAGAGGTGTGCACTTTAGAATGAAATTTTGAGTGTGATTGACCAGGGACTCTCATCGTTGATTGTTGGTGATTTCAATTACATTGACATCCTTTAGGAGAAAAGGGAAGGTATGCCTTACATAAAATCGAGATCAGAGAATTTTGAGAGTTCATACAGATGAATGTGTTGATCGATCTTGGCTTCTTTGGGCCTCATTTTACATGGTGCAATAATTGATAGGGTGGTACCAGAGTTTGGAAGAGGATTAATGGAGCCTTTGTGATGGTAGGCTGGCTTCAGTATTTCTTAGGCTATTAGGTGCACCATCTACCTCGGATAGCCTAGGAGCATTGTCCTGTGCCAGTTTCCATTGACTCTAGTCCTTCCCTCGACTATCCAATCTAGTTCAAGAAAATCTTGCCATCCTACCCATACTCCTAGGATATTGTTCGGAAGTTTGGAGGATTCCAATTCGAGGTGTTGCCTAGAGACAATGTAAGAGGAGGGATGAATTGAGTTTTTTAAAAATTTAAACTTATTGTACATAAATTTTAGACTGTATAAAATATGGTCAGAGAATACTAAATAATAAATATCTTAAATAATTAAATAAATAAAAAGTAATATAATAAAATAAGAAATCATACATAAACACTAAGAATTTATACTAGTTCGGTGCCAAACCTAATACCTATATTCACTCCCCAAGCCATCTTGATAATTCTACTATAATCATAGATTAAAATAAGATTATTTTTTAGGCTCATAATCTAAATTCAGTTGATTTTCTCTATGGTAATCACTCAAAACCATACCCTCAAGCTAATCCTAGGCTTGCATAACAAACTTGTTGGGTGGATAACTCAATCCAATTTTAGACTTGGATGGGCCTTTCCTCAAGTTTCAATTCTAATTGAAACTTGTTTACAATAGAAAATAAGAAAAACAATTATAAACATAATAAAAGCTCCTAAAAGAATAAATAAAAGTCAAGGAGGCTATTTAGAGAACAAGTCGAGAAAGCTTTGCAATCAATGCTCTAATAATCTCTTTGAATACTTTAAGATTTTTTGAGTGATTGGTTGCTTGTATCTCTTTCTTGAATGCTCAATGAATATTCTTGGGCTCTCACTTAATTTTTTTTCTTTTCTTTTTTTCTTTTTCTTGGCTCTTGATTATGTTTGAAAGTCTTTAAATCTTTTAAAAAAGCCAAACTAATCATTTCTAACCATTGAAAATCAAAAACTAGCTATTAGAAATTATTTAAAAAAGTTTAAAATTTTTGCAGAACTAGATATTATAGCTATCAGCCACAGTCGGGTTGACTCGAGATCAAGAAGAGGTTGACTCGAGTAAACTAAGAGTCGGCTCGAAGAAAATAGGAGTTAGTTTGAAGACTGTTCCATAAAAATACTTTTCTATTTTTCCTAAAATAGTAGATGCATAGTCAAGTAGAAGTCAACTCAAGGTCTGATGCTGAAACTTTAGCTTTCTATCTGACTGAAAGAGTCGACTCATAGTTAAGTAAGGGTCGACTTCTAGTCTGTGCCACTTGAAAAATTTGTGCTAGAGTTGACTCTTTGAATTTAGAGGTTGATTCTTAGACTCTCTCTCTTAATTTTTCATAATATAGCTTTATCCAATTATTCTCTTTTATTTTCAAAACTTGTCAATAATACATGCTTTCCAAGAATGATTTTAGTTTCTTGAAACTATCTACACAAGAGCTTTAACAACTCATTAGTATCAAAATTAAGTACTCAAATATTTTGTACTTATCAAAATCAATCATTGGATCAATAATCTCTTTCTTTTTGATGATGATGAAACTTTAAGTACAAATAAATAATACAATTAATGTACTTGTATCAAAATAATTTTATCTATTTGATTAGCAGATTCAGGGACTCATATAAGGCAATATATCAAGGCAAGTATATATTGAGCATAATTGAATGTAATAGGATCAATAATGTATCAAAGTAAAAGAAAATCAGGAAAGATGCATCAAGGCTCAATGATATACCAATTTTGATGATATAAGGCAATATATCAAGGCAAGTATATATTGAGCATAATTGAATGTAATGGGATCAATAATGTATCAAAGCAAAGAAAAATCAAGAAAGATGTATCATGGCTCAATGATATACCAATTTTGATGATGTAAATATCAAAGTATCAAAGCTAAAGATTTTGAAAAGTTGTATCAAGTCATTATATATCAAAGCTAACATGGGTTGAGAGGTAGAGTCGATCAGAACCAATGTATTAGTACTAGAATTAAATAAGTGTACCAAAATATGTCAGAGAAAACAAATGTAACAAAGTATATCATAGCAAATTTATATATCAGAGTATATTAGGGCAAAAATTTGAGCAAGAATGCATCATTATGCCTGCTTCATTGATTTTTCAATAATTTAATGTTGCCCATCTATGCAACCCAAGAGGGGGGGTGAATTGGGTTTCTAAAAATTTTAAGCCCAACTGATTACTTATGAAGAAAAAAACAAAGACTTTAATTCAATATTAATTCCCTAAGGCAGGAATGCAAGAATATAATAAAGAAATAAAGTGAAGAGATAAAGCACACCACAAACACAAGAATTTATAGTGGTTCGGTGCTAACCTTGCACCTACATCCACTCCCCAAGATCCTACTTGGGAATTTCAATCCACTATCCTTTGTATTCAACCCGAATACAAAACGTCGGAAACTCCGACACTAGCTATCCCAAGCTAGATCACTTGTTTTCCGGGTACAAGTAAACCCAAAACACTCCGATTTCAGGTTCGGATCAACCTTTCCTTGTTTTGGAAATCCTCCAAAAATAAGAACAAAAACTCACAAAGAGTTAGAAAATTTTGAGCACAGATTAATACAATAACAGCTCCTTTAAATGAGCGAATATAACAATAAAAGCTTTACTCAAATGAAGAACCCCTTTTTCAGAATTTTTCAAAGTGGATGAACGCTTGAATGCTTGAGAAGAGGTTGATTGTTGATTGAAGATCTCTTGAAAGCTTTGAACGATCTCTAGATCAAGGTTGAAACAATAGGCGTGAAGAATTCTCTCCTTGAAAGATCTTGCTTTTCTCTTTCACAATCTCTCTGGTATATTGTGGATCCTCTCTCTTTTTCTTTTTGGATTTTTCGTTGATCTCAGGCTTTTTCTTGCAAATTTTGGATCCTTTCTTCTGTCTTCTCTCTTATTATTTTACGTTTGATCCGCTATTTAGTCTGTAATTTCTTTCACCATTTAAAGCATTTTGTAGCATTAGAAGCAAGAGAAAATAATTTAGGTAGATAAAGAGCCGTTAGAGGATTTTTAGGAAGCATAAATGGTAATTAAAATGGGCAAAAAAATAGCCGTTGCTGATATTTCCCGTCGCAGGGGTTGACTCATGAGTCGACTCATGCTTCACGGGTCGACTCATGAGTCGACCTCTGTTGCAAAAACTAGAGAATGCGTTTCTGAAAATTCTTGGCTCAAATTAGCAGGGGTCGACTCATGAGTCGACTCATGCCTTGTGGGTCGACTCATGAGTCGACTCACAGGTCGTGCCAAGCCAGAAAACTAGCGTGCCAAAGAGAATTTTTGCGTGCCAATCAGCTCACAGTGCCATGAGTTGACTCATGAATCGACTCATGCACTTCAAACCTTCATAACTTCAAAAATATAAGTACAAACACAATGAAATTTTCACCAATAGATTTCAAATCATTTGTTCTACCAAATGGTACTATCAAATCAGGATTTTAGTAAAATTATGATTTTGCCCTTGAAGAGCATAAGGACTTTTTCATTTTAAAATTATTTGTATCCCTTCAATCTGCTTTGTAATCATCAAAATCAATCTAGGAGCAACAATCTCCCCCTTTTTGATGATGACAAAATATTTGAACAAAAATATTTATGTTAATGCATTAATTTCAAAAGAATCCATTATAGGTGTATATGCTTGAAAAGAGTATGATTCTTTTGGCATGTAATATAAATGCAAAAATAGTTTGTCCATTTTCTTAAAGATTTGAAAAGGGTATTAGATCATTTTGAGTTCAAGATATATCAGAGCAAGAGAAGAGAAATAAATTTTGCAATGTATCAGAGCAAGAAAAATAATTTTTACAATGATATCAAAAAAGATTTTACAATGTATCAGAGCAAGAAAAATAATTTTTACAATGATATCAGAAAAAATTTTATAATATATCAGATCAAGAAAATTTTATAATATATCAGAGAAAATTTTACACTATATTAGAGCAAATGTCAGAGAAAATTTCACACTGTATCAGAGCAAATGTTATAATATATCAGAGAAACTTTCTCACTGTATCAGATTAAATGTTATAATTTATCAGAGAAACCTTCACACTGTATCGGATTAAATTTTATCATGTATCAGAGCAAGTTAAAAGAAATTGTAGGGTGTATCAGAGTAAAACAAATTTCTTAAGATGTATCAAGGTGAATAAAATTTCAAAAGATGTATCAGAGCAAGTTTGAATTTTGAAATATATCAGAGCAAAAAAAAAATACTTATTTGCATTGTACTTATGATTTTGCTTGTGATGGATGACTTTTTGTTTAAGTTCTGTCTGATACCAAATTTCGATACCAAATTTCTCAAAGTTTTGTTTAATCTTTCAATCCTTGTTTTTGTTTAATTTCTCCAATATTTGTTTAATTTCTTCAATATTTATTTTAATCTTCCAATCTTTGTTTTTGTTTAATTTCTCCAATATTTGTTTAATTTCTCCAATATTTGTTTTAATCTTCCAATCTTTGTTTTTGTTTAATTTCTTCAATATTTATTTAATTTTTCCAATATTTATTTTAATCTTTCAATCTTTGTTTTTGTTTAATTTCTCCAATATTTATTTAATTTCTCCAATATTTATTTTAATCTTTCAATCTTTGTTTTTGTTTAATTTCTCCCCCTTTTTCTCATAATTTAGGGTTTTGCTTTTTGTCTAATTTTAATTTTTGTTTTTGTTTAATTTTTCCCCCTTTTTGACATCATCAAACATAGTTAACTCTTCCTTTTCTTTTTCTGAAATATTCTTTAATTTCTTCTTCTTTAGAGTTTTTCACAGATGTTTGCTCCCCCTTAATATAGCAATTATCAACAGCAAACAACAACAAGGAGAAGACAATATTTCAAAGAAGAAAATATATAACCATATGATCATTACAAAGAGGTAGAAATATAGGTAAAAGATGATTCCATTAATATCATAATTGTTTCAATACATTATTCTTAAAAATAAAATTCAACCAGCTAATTGTCAATACATGGCCCCAAGGTATAGATCCTAGAACAAGATACTAACTCCTAGGACCTAGTAAAGATCAAGATAAGTCAATGATCGGAGTCATCAGATATAGGGTGAGGAGATGATGGATCAGAAGTGCGTCCTCTACCCCGTCTGCCTCTGCCACGAGTAGGAGAGCGAGATGAACTGGGAGGCTGAGAACGCTGAGATGCTAGGGACTGAACAGAAAGGGTGAGTCTGATAGAATCAAGTACGTTCAGTGCTCTGAAAACAGATTGAAGTAGAGCAGTGAACTGGGTGGTAGCATGCTCACTCGATCCTCGGATCTCTTTCCTCAGTAATTCATATCCACCTTCTAGTGCTCCTCTGAGCCTGCCAGCCTCTGCAGTGAGGTCTGTGACCTCAATAGTAGACTCCTGTGGCTGGGGATGGGCCAATGCAAGGACTTGCCCCTGCAAGTCAAAAACTCTGCCAGTCAGTCTCCAGACTGTGTCCTCAAGCTGCTGTATCCTGACGGACTGATCTGAAATCATCTGAAATACAGTGGAGATGTGGGGAGTAATGGTCTGATCAGAAGAGGTAGCTCCAGGTGCAAAAGAAGTACTACCCCACTGGCAAGACAGCAAAGAAGCCACACGCTGAGATATATGCTCGATCTGATCGTCAGCCAGTCTGAACTCTGAATGAGGTGCTCTGCTCTCTGGCTGATACACTGGTGTGGGCATCCTAGTAAACTCTGAGGGGCCAGCCTCAGTATCAGGAATGAACTGGGTATCCGGTGAAGCTGCCCTGAAGTCATGTACAGGAGAAGATGGACCTTCTTCTTCTACTCTGCCTTCAGTTCTGTCTTCAGCTCTTTCCTCAACTCTCTCCTCAGTTCTTTCTTCAGAGCCCTTGATCCAACCACCAACAGTCTTTATAATTCCCATTCGGTGCAGGCTGTGTTGGTTGAAAGTGTCCACATGTGAGAGCTTGGTAGCAGCCTCCCCCTCACAACTAACTCTAAATCTCCTAAATACTCTAGTAAGGGCCATACCATAAGGCAAGTGTGCCTTGGATCTGTTCAAAGTTTCTCTCATGGCCTCTATCATAAGTGCAGGGAGGTTTAGGGGGGTCTGAGTGATGATATGAAACATGACACATACATCTCTGCCAGATAGTAGATCATGCCTACCACTCCTAGGAAAGAAGAGTTTTGTTACAATCTGATGCAGGACCCTCATCTCAATGGATAATAGCTTTGCTTCCAATTTGTTTAAACTTCTTGAAAAAGCTTCTCCTAAGATAATTCTGATCCCTTCTTCTTTAATTGGGAGTTCCATATATGAGTATCCTTCACTAGGCAACTGAAGTATATCTCCCAATATCCTAGAATCCAAGCATATGTCAATCCCCTTGACTGTTGAAGTCACTGACCCATTTCTATAATTTAGGTTCTGGTAGAACTCTCTAACTAGATCAACATAGGTGACTTCCTTAAGAGAGCAATAAAGTTCCCATCCTTGATTTTTGATCTTACTTGCAAAAGTAAAGCCTTCTTTCTCAAAGAACCGAAAATCTATATTTTTCCCGGTTTCTACTTTTCTATCAGAAAGAGGATTTACACTGGAGCTTATGGAAGTTTGAGAGAGACCTTGAGCAGGTACTGAAACTGGAGTGGGAGCAGTTGAAGACTGAGCATGCCTTTTCTTTCGGACAATATCCTCAGGCTCACGGATTGATTTCCTTCTTTGGGGAAGTTTCATCTTTGGAGCCATATCCAATAAAGTAACAGACAAGAAGACTTGAATTGAGAGGAGGAGGGATCACAAGAGAGAAAAGAGGAATTTTAGTGGAGAAAGGAAGTGGATTTTGGAAGTTCGGTGAAGTGCTAGGGCACGTTCAAACCGCGCCAAGCAAAGCGAGAAAGCACAGAAAAATCTCTTTTCCAAGGAGGTGATTTTTGGTGGAGAGTAGGAGGGAGAATTGCCTCGAGATAAATCCTTGGTTTTGGAGCAAGAAGAGTTGGAGAAGACGGCTTTTGGAAGAAGAACGATGGGAAGATGAGTCGTCTCACAAACAGTAACCCTTATAAAAACAATGAACCCGTTGAAAGTTGGTGGGATTTACAAGTTTGCCATTGAGTCGACTCATGGGGGTCGACTCATGAAGTTCAGAAATTCAGGAAAAATGCAAATAAATTCCAGAAAAATTCAAAATTTTGGGAGAAGGAATTTTGCTCAATGATAAGTTTTTAGAGTGATAAATCTGAGCTTTTGGGATCAGGATAGATGTTGAAAATTGAGCTCTAAGAGTTTTTGACATCTATTCTTTGGAAATTGAGAAATTTCAGACAAATGGATCTAGAATTCCTAGATTTCTCCTAATTTCATAGAATCTATCCTCACTAAGGGCCTTTGTAAAGATATCGGCTAATTGATTTTCAGTGCAAACATATTCAAAAATTATATTTTTATTTTGAACATGTTCTCTTATGAAATGATGTCTTATTTCAATATGTTTAGATCTTGAGTGTTGAATTGGATTTTTAGATAGATTTATGGCACTTGTATTATCACATTTTATTGGTGTTTCATTAAGTTTGATTCCAAAATCTTCGAGTTGTTGCTTAATCCACAAGATTTGAGCACAACAACTTTCGGCTGCAATGTATTCGGCCTCAGCCGTAGACAGTGCCACCGAATTTTGTTTCTTGCTAAACCATGAGATTAGGTTTACTCCAAGAAATTGGCAAGTTTCACTTGTGCTTTTTCTATCTAATTTACATCCAGCAAAATCAGCATCAGAATATCCTAACAAATTAATTTGTGAGTCCTTAGAGTACCATAACCCTATAGTTTGTGTACCATTTAAGTATCTAAGGATTCTTCTAACAGCATTCAAATGAGATTCCTTAGGATTAGATTGATATCTTGCACATAAGCAAACACTAAACATGATATCAGGCCTACTTGCAGTTAAATACAATAATGAGCCAATTATACCTCTGTAGTATTTTAAGTCTACGCTTTTACCTTCATCATCCTTGTCAAGCTTACTTGAGGGACTCATTGGTGTGCCAATTGGTTTGCAGTTCTCCATTCTAAATCTTTTGAGTAGTTCCTTGGGTACTTGCTTTGGGTGATGGAGATTCCCTCTTTTGATTGTTTGATTTGGAGTCCGAGGAAGAAGGTGAGTTCTCCCATCATGCTCATCTCGAACTCTCCCTACATAAGCTTAGCAAAGTCTTGACAAAGGGATTCATTAGTAGACCCAAAAATTATATCATCAACATAAATTTGTATAATTAGCATATCATTTTGGTTTCTTTTAATAAATAGGGTTGTATCTACATTGCCTCTTGAGAAACCATTATTTAGTAGAAATTTGCTTAGCCTTTCATACCATGCTCTAGGTGCTTGTTTTAGACCATATAAAGCTTTATTTAATCTTAAGACATGATTGAGAAAAGCATGATTTTCAAATCCAGGGGGTTGTTCTACATATACTTCTTCAGAAATATATCCATTTAAAAATGCACTTTTAACATCCATTTGAAATAGTTTGAATTTCATAAAGCAAGCATAAGCAAGTAGAAGTCTAATGGCTTCTAATCTAGCAACAGGTGCAAAGGTTTCATCAAAATCAATTCCTTCTTCTTGATTATATCCCTTAGCAACCAGTCTTGCTTTATTTCTAATTACATTTCCATGCTCATCTAATTTATTTCTAAAGACCCATTTTGTGCCAATTATTGAATAATCTTTAGGTCTTGTTACTAAGGTCCAAACATTATTTCTTTCAAATTGATTAAGTTCTTCTTGCATAGCATTAATCCAGTTATGATCATTTTTAGCTTCTTCAAAAGTTTTAGGTTCAAGTTGAGATACAAATGCACAATGATTAAGTACATCTCTAAGTGAAGAACGAGTTTTTACCCCATGCATAGGATCACCAATTATTAACTCCTTAGGGTGGTTGTGAACATACCTCCATTCCTTGGGTAGGTCATTTGTACCTTGAGGTTGTTCTTGAATTTCTTCACCTCTTTCATTTTGTTCGTCTTCTTGATCCTTGTCTTTTGGAGTTGCTGAATCTTTCAGAGTGATCTCCTTCATACCTTCTATTAGTGGATCTGCATCATCAACACCCTCATTCTTCCTTGAAGGAAGATCATTAGATTCATCAAAGACAACATGTATGGACTCCTCAACTACTAAAGTTCTTTTGTTGAACACTCTAAATGTTTTACTAGTGGAGGAGTAACCTAGAAAGATTGCTTCATCTGATTTTGCATCAAATTTACCAAGTTTTTCTTTGCCATTATTTAATACAAAACATCGGCAACCAAAAATATGAAAATATGCAATATTTGGTTTTCTTCCTTTCCAAAGTTCATAGGGGGTTTTCTTTAAAAATTGTCTAATTAAAGCATGATTTAAAATGTAACATGCTGTGTTAATAGCTTCTGCCCAAAAATATCTTGGAAGGTTGCTTTCACAAAGCATGGTACGGGCCATTTCTTCTAAGGTTCTATTTTTCCTTTCTACTACCCCATTCTGTTGGGGTGTCCTAGGAGCAGAGAAGTTATGGCCAATTCCATTTTCATCACAAAAATTTTCAAAGTCATGATTTTCAAATTCTGTTCCATGATCACTTCTAATATTTTGAATTGAAAATCCTTTTTCATTAGTGACTTTTCGATGAAATTTAGTGAAAATTTGAAAAGTTTCATTTTTGTGAACTAAAAAGAAAATCCAAGTAAAACGAGAGTAATCATCAATTATTACAAATTCATATCATTTTCCTCCTAGACTAGTGGTTGTAGTTGGTCCAAATAAATCCATATGTAAGAGCTCTAAAGGTCTAGAAGTTGAAACAGTATTTTTGGATTTAAATGATACTCTAGTTTGTTTACCTAATTGGCATGCATCACAAATTTTATCCTTTTCAAAATTCAGTTTTGGCAAACCGAGAACTAAATCCTTTTTAATTAATTTTGAGAGAGAATGCATGCCAATGTGTGCAAGTCTACGATGCCACAGCCAACTAGTCTCATTTATTTTAGCACTTAAGGAAACTAGGCATTGCATGTCTAATTTAGTTAAATCATTCAAGTCTACCATATAAACATTGCCATGCCTATGTCCTATAAATTTAATGCCATCGTTAATAGGACTTGTCACAATGCAAACAGATGATTCAAAACTTACTTTATATCCTTTATCACAGAATTGACTAATGCTAAGTAAGTTATGCTTTAAACCTTTAACTAATAAAATATTCTCAATGTATTTGGAGGGAGTGATACCAATGTTACCTATCCCGATGATCTTTCCTTTGCCATTATCTCCAAAGGTGACCATCCCTCCATCCTTAGCATCAAGCGTGATGAATTATGATTCATCACCAGTCATGTGTCTCGAGCATCCGCTGTCAAGATACCATTTCCTGTTTCCTTCTTGGGATGCTAGACACACCTGCAAGCAAAGGTCACGTTTCTGTCTTAGGTACCCAAGCTTTTTTGGGTCCTTTCAGGTTAGTCAGAATGGTTCCTTTTGGAACCCATATTTTCTTTGTGTTTGCATATTTGTTAATAAGACATGTGTATGATTTATGTCCTATTCTTCCACATTTAAAATAAGTAATATTTGTAGACTTGTTACTTGAATAATAAATATCCTTCAGAAATTTTTATTTCTTCAGGGGTTTATAACCAAGTCCAGCCTTATCATATATAGCTTTCTGATTTTCAAGGATCATATTTAGTTTGTTTGAACTTAAGGTGAACTTATCTACTATAGATTTCAGCTTGTTCATTTCAGCTTTTAAGTTTTGATTTTCTTGAATCAAGGTGAATTTTTCAATTGAAAGATTTTCAGCTTGTTTCACTAAGGACTGATTTTCCAATTTCAGCTCTTTGTTTTTCTTCCCTAGTTTCTTTAATTCATCAATTGAATCATAGAATGCTTCATGCAATTCTTCAAAAGTAAATTCACTAGTGGATTCAGAAGTTACCTCATTTTCATGTGCCATCAGGCACAGATTGGCTTGTTCTGTTGAGGTTTCCTCGTCGGAGCTTGAGTCATCACTCGCACTCCAGGTCGCCATCATTGCCTTCTTTTTGAACTTCTTTGGACCTTTCTTCAATTGTGGACATTCGGATCTGAAATGTCCCGGCTTCTTGCACTCGTAGCATATAGGGGGTTGATCTTTCTCCTTTTCTTTGCTTTGATCCCCTTTTGTGAATTTTTTTCTCATCCCCTATTTCCTTTTTCTTAGAAACTTCTTAAATTTTCGGGTGATGAGAGCCATCTCTTCATCCTGATCTTCATCTTCAGAGTCATCCGTTTCATAATCAGGCGAAGTTATGGATTTGAGGGCAATGGTTCTTTTCTTTTTGACTTCATCCTCTTGATGTTGCTTCATGCTAAGTTCATGAGTCATCAAGGATCCAAGAAGCTCTTCTAGAGGTAGAGTGTTCAAGTCCTTTGCTTCTTGGATGGCAGTCACCTTGGCTTCCCAAGTTCTTGGCAGTGACCTGAGAATCTTTCTTACAAGTTCACTGTTAGTATAAGATTTGCCAAGACTCTTTAAACCATTGATTATATCAGTAAAACGAGTAAACATAGCAGTTATGGACTCATCATGCTCTATTTTGAACAATTCATATTTATATACAAGCATGTTTATTTTAGACTCTTTTACTTGATTTGTTCCCTCATGGGTGACTTCTAACCTATTCCATATTTCTTTAGCAGATGCACAAGTAGAAATGCGATTAAATTCACTAGCATCTAGTGCACAATAAAGAACATTCATGGCTTTGGTATTTAATTGTGCCAATTTCTTGTCAACCTCATCCCATTCTTTTTCGGGTTTGGTTGACTCCTCACCATCTATAATCTTGATGGGTGTGTGAGGACCGTTCACTATGATACTCCACATATCATAGTCGAGTGCTTGTATGAAAATCTTCATCCGAGCTTTCCAATAGGTGTAATTAGACCCATTGAAAAGTGAAGGTCGGTTTGTTGATTGCCCCTCGGCTAGAGAAGTTCCAACATGGGTTGCCATAGATCTTTGGCTCTTTGATTGTTAGATCAAAGAAGGGCTAGAGCACCGGCTCTGATACCACTTGTTGCCCAGCTATGCAACCCAAGAGGGGGGGGGTGAATTGGATTTCTAAAAATTTTAAGCCCAACTGATTACTTATGAAGAATAAAACAAAGACTTTAATTTAATATTAATTCCCTAAGGCAGGAATGTAAGAATATAATAAAGAAATAAAGTGAAGAGATAAAGCACACCACAAACACAAGAATTTATAGTGGTTCGGTGCTAACCTTGCACCTACATCCACTCCCCAAGATCCTACTTGGGAATTTCAATCCACTATCCTTTGTATTCAACCCGAATACAAAACGTCGGAAACTCCGACACTAGCTATCCCAAGCTAGATCACTTGTTTTCCGGGTACAAGTAAACCCAAAACACTCCGATTTCAGGTTCGGATCAACCTTTCCTTGTTTTGGAAATCCTTCAAAAACAAGAACAAAAACTCACAAAGAGTTAGAAAATTTTGAGCACAGATTAATACAATAACAGCTCTTTTAAATGAGCGAATATAACAATAAAAGCTTTACTCAAATGAAGAACCTCTTTTTCGTAATTTCTCAAAGTGGATGAACGCTTGAATGCTTGAGAAGAGGTTGATTGTTGATTGAAGATCTCTTGAAAGCTTTGAACGATCTCTAGATCAAGGTTGAAACAATAGGCGTGAAGAATTCTCTCCTTGAAAGATCTTGCTTTTCTCTTTCACAATCTCTATGGTATATTGTGGATCCTCTCTCTTTTTCTTTTTGGATTTTTCGTTGATCTCAGGCTTTTTCTTGCAAATTTTGGATCCTTTCTTCTGTTCTTCTCTCTTCTTATTTCACGTTTGATCCGCTATTTAATCTGCAATTTCTTTCACCATTTAAAGCATTTTGTAGCATTAGAAGCAAGAGAAAATAATTTAGGTAGATAAAGAGCCGTTAGAGGATTTTTAGGAAGCATAAATGGTAATTAAAACGGACAAAAAAATAGCCGTTGCTGACATTTCCCGTCGTAGGGGTTGACTCATGAGTCGACTCATGCTTCAAGGGTCGACTCATGAGTCGACCTCTGTTGCAAAAACTAGAGAATGCGTTTCTGGAAATTCTTGGCTCAAATTAGCAGGGGTCGATTCATGAGTCGACTCATGCCTTGTGGGTCGACTCATGAGTTGACTCACAGGTCGTGCCAAGCCAGAAAACTAGCGTGCCAAGGAGAATTTTTGCGTGCCAATCAGCTCACAGTGCCATGAGTTGACTCATGAGTCGACTCATGCACTTCAAACCTTCATAACTTCAAAAATATAAGTACAAACACAATGAAATTTTCACCAATAGATTTCAAATCATTTGTTCTACCAAATGATACTATCAAATCAGGATTTTAGTGAAATTACGATTTTGCCCTTGAAGAGCATAAGGATTTTTTCATTTTAAAATTATTTGTATCCCTTCAATCTGCTTTGTAATCATCAAAATCAATCTAGGAGCAACATTTAATAATTATAGTTTTTAGTAATTATGCTTTAAATTATCCATTAAATATTAATTCAATAAGTATGCTATAAGTTATTCATTGTTTTCTTAGTTATTTATTATTTGCTTCAAGATTTCAAGATACCATATCTCTCCTCCTTTTTGTCATAAATTAAAAGGATAAAATACATAGATAAGAGATAAATAAGGAAAGACTTCATTACATTGCATAAATATGTTTCTTTACAAACAAAGTGAACATATTGTGTACAGAGATCCAATACAGTATACCAGCAATACATCATCAATATATAGTAACAAAGTATAACATATATCATAATATATACAGAGTAAATCACCTAAGAAATATCCAAAAATTCTAATCCTAGTTCTCATCAGAGGGAAGGTCTATAGGTGAGGGAGAGTGGGCCCTAGAAGAAGAGACACCCGTCCTTCGACTCCTAATCCTATTAGGTAGACTAGTAGGGTGTACTGGAAAGCCAATGTCAAATTTAGTGCAAGTCCTAAATGGTAGTCTATGGGTAGGTTGGGATGGCTGGGAGGTTTGGGAGGACTGAGCATGTAGGATTGACTAGCTCTGAGAAGAGGATCTATCTAGAGAAGCCTGTCAACCTCGATCTCTAACATTTACTACAGTAGTGGCTCTTGGTATAATAATCTCCATCTATACACCAATCTCTCCATAGTGGTCAGAAAAGAAAGGATCTTGGAGCACTGAGATGCTCCAAGGTCTTTGATCTCAGACTATATCTGACCTACACCTGCCTCAATCCTCTCCTAAGGTGAGCAGCCTCTCGAGCTAGTATAGATATGTCATTATGATCCTCTAGCTTGGCTCATAATCCTCCAGCTTGGTTCGCTATTTATGAGCTCCAATCCAATCAGATAGGTTGGCTGCCTCACTCCTCCAACTTTGAAGCTCTATCTAAACAAGTGAAGCAATTTGATGTACCTGCTATGTCATGATCTGCTCTCTTTCTATCCTCTGTCCATCCAATACCATCTTTATTATCCTGCTCATCTGATCATCATCTAGCCTAATGGATGAAGGCTGAATAGGCTCTAAAGCTCCAATACATGTCGCTGATGGGATAGAAATAGTAGGTGCTATTGGTGGTGGAGTTTGAGTTTCTACTATTACTGGAGGAGGTGACTCAGACTCAGACTCTGACTATGCTCCACTCAGTCTAGCCTTCTCTCTCTATCTCTCCTATCATGAGATCCTCCTGATCCATCTCTCGTGTAACTTGTGGTAGCCCATTTGATGGAGCGATTGCTTGTTGTAGGCATCAAAGTATATCAGAACTCTCCTAGTCTCCACTTCAAGAGATACCCCAAACTCTCTGAAGATCAGTGTTAATGCCATGCCATAAGGTATGTAGGCCTTCACTCTCCCCACCACCTTTCTTATATAGGTGAATATCAGTGCCAGTAGATTGAGTGGAATGCTTTGGAAGATGTGCACCATGATAACTAGATCCCTCTCTAATATAAAATCAAAATGATCTATTTTCAGCAATAAGATCCTCCCAATGGTGTAGTGAAGGAGATGCATCTCTACGAACAATAGGTTCATGTAGAGCTCCTCCATCACATCTACTTCCTGGGTCTTCAACACCAACTTCAGTGTCTTAGCTCCATGAGACAATCTAGTAGGCATCATCCACTGATGTGACATCCATAAAGTCCTTGCAAACTATTATTCTGTGAGCATGATCTGAACTCCTTTTATAGTGGATTCCAATACTATTTGAACCATGTCTGAGGCTATTGTAGAATTCTCGAACTATACTTGGATAAGTGGGTAGGTCCTATGAATAAAGAAATTTCCAACCTTGCTCTTTTATCTTTCGACCAATCAAAAAATTCTCTCTTTCAAAAAACCTAAAATCTATCTTCCTTTCTATGGTCACAACTCCACCAGCTAGGGATGCTCTAGATGAGGGAGAGGGAGGGCTCACTAGATTGGGGGAGTGACCTTGATCATTTGTTGCCTTGGAGCTCCATTCGGCCAATTCTTCTCCTCTTGATCGCTTCAACAAGTAAGCTAGCAATTTTCTAGGATCCATTCCATGCTCAATCCAACAAAAATCTAATGGGAATTGAAGAAAGAATAAGAGGTGGGCCCAAAAAAGATTTGCAGAACTGTTTGGGGGCTTCTAAGGTTAATAGTGAAAGAATGAAAGTGAAATGAAAAGGGACGTCTCATCTTTTAAACAAGTGGTTGCAACCTAGAGTTGACTCGAGCTCTCTTCTAAAGTCGACTCAAGCTGGAGTCAACTCAAACTTAACGATGAGTCGATTTGAGCTCAGTCTCGGATAAAAAATATTGAATTTTAAGAAACATTCAACACTCTAAAGTAAGATACGACTCAAGAGAATCCAAATAGTAGAAGATAAACATAAAATCAATCAATTAAGATTCAAGAGATGATCAAATTTGAGAGTTTCAAGAAGAGAGAAAGAAAGGGATAGATTTAATCAAAAGGGTTAGATACTTTCTCACTCAAGAATTTGGTAAAGATGTTAGCAAGTTATTTATTGGTGCTCATGCAATCAAGAATTACATCATCATTTTGAACATGATCTCTTATGAAGTGATATCTTACTTTAATGTATTTAATTTTTGAGTGTTGAATTGAATTTTTAGTTAGATTTATAGCACTAGTATTGTTATATCTTGTGGGATTCTTATTTAATTTAACATCATAATCCTCTAGTTATTACTTAATCCATAAGATTTGAACACAATAACTTCTGACTATAATAAATTTAGTTTTTTTGAAGATAATGCTATCAAATTTCATTTCTTACTAAACTAGAAGTTTAGGTTCTCCTAAGAATTGACAGGTTCTACTAGTACTCTTTTTATCAAGTTTATAATCAGTAAAATCAGCATCAGTATATCCAATTAAACTAATTGAAGAATTTCTAAAATACCATAAACCAATGTTGCAAGTACCAATTTAATATCTAGGTACTCTTTTAACAACAAAAATATGAGATTGTTTGGGATTGGGTTGATATCTTGCACACATATATACACCAAACATTATATCAAGTCTATTTACCGTAAGGTAGAGTAATGATCCAATCATACGTCGATAAAGTTTAATATCGATATTCATTTTCATCCTTGTCAAGCTTATATAAGAGATTCATGGGTGTTCTAATAAGTTTGCTATTCTCTATCCCAATTTTTTTGAGTATTTTCTTGGTGTACTTAGTTTGATTCATAAAAATCTCTTCTTTAGTTTACTTAATTTGGAATCCAAGAAAGAAATTTTGTTCTTCCATTATACTCTTATCGAACTCTTCCTACATTAACTTAGCAAACTTTTGATAAAGAGATTCATTTGTAGCATGGAATATAATATCATCCATATAGATTTATACTATTAACAGGTCATCATTTCTTTTCTTCAAAAATAGTGTAGTATCTATATTTTCTCTTGTAAAATTATTTTCAAGTAAAAATTTATTGAATCTTTCATACCATATACAAGATGCTTATTTCAATCCATATAATGCTTTATTTAGTTTGAAAATATGATTTGAAAAATCATGACCTTTAAAATTAAGAGATTGTTCAACATACACCTCCTCAGTAATATATCCATTCAAAAATATATTTTTAATATCTATTTGATAAAGTTTGAAATCCATATAGCGTGCAAATGCAAGTAGTCATCTAATAGCTTTAGATCTAGCAATAGGAGTAATAGTTTCATCAAATCAAAATTTTCTTTTGATTATATCTTTTTGCAACTAATCTGACTTTATTTCTTATAACTCTATTTTTATTTAATTTATTTTTATATACCCATTTAGTTTCTATTATAGAATGATTTAAAGATCTACTCACTAAGGTGTCATGCCCCGACCCGATGACTTAATACTGAGTATGCGACAGATGGCAGTACATCCTTAGGGTTTAAATCCTTCAAATATGCGAGGCTTATCTTTCACCAAAATATAAAGATCTCAACTTAACTCAGGCAGTGGCAAAAGCAAATCCTCTAATATCTTTATTTAATAATAAAAAAATTATAAAGTTTCCATGATTGATAATAAATCAAATAAAAATCTAACAAAATTCAAAACAATGTTTATGAAATAAAACTATTTGAATGTAGTCAAGTAAATAACTACCTAAGTCCTATGCTCCTTATTGATCGATCCCTAGCCCCATAGGATCTTCTGGATTTGAAAAAAAATAGAAAAAAGAATGAGCTTATGGTTCAATAAATTACCAATATCTCTGAGGGATCAAGTACAATTAATTTTTAAAATATAATAAGTTATCAATAATATGTAACTATATATTTTTTCTTACAAAATATATCATGCACATCAGTAAAAGCCAAAAATTCTCTCTCAATTTTTATTGACTATGGCCACGATCAGCCTCGTGATAAGGCTCAGAAGAGACTAGCCCCAAAAATATAGAACATCTGATTCATCGGCATGTACCAAGAGAAAATTAGCTTTGATTCACACAGCCAAGATTTGCCCATGACAAGGCCAAGAAATTAGTCCAGAGAATTAATACACGAATACATCAACGTGTGCCAGCGATCAATCCTAATTGGCTAGGCGCAGAAGGACTAACTCTGCCAATGATCAATCCTGACTGGCTAGATCCAAAAAAAATATGTTTCTGACGTATGGCCAACGATCAGTCCCATTGGCTAGACCCAGATCATAGTCTAACTAATTTTTTTTTCATAATTTTTCTACAACCAATTTTTATAAATAATGATACTTATTTTTATAACAATATCAAATTAATTTTTTATATAATCCAAAAAGTAATAAGATAATTTTTATTCAAAATTTCATGCATCGATGAACATATATTATTTTCTTTCCAGAGATCATGCAATATTAATACAAGAAAATCACTTCTTTCCAAAAATTTGTATCATGCAAAAGTGATATCATGCTTGATCCAACTTTTCTAAATTATTTTTCAAAAATAAATACATAATTTCAAACTTTAATAATTTTTAAATATTTTATATACAAAATCTAATTTTTAAACATGTAAATATATGTATAGAAATAAATGAAAAAATAAGAGGAAACTTACCTGCTGATCAGATCCAAAATTCTACGATCCTCCCAATCCGATCGCTAAATCTGATATCCGATGTTCTCTTGATAATGAAGGCTTTGATAATAAGTTTTATTTAGCCTCAATTTTAGAAAAAATAAAAGAAAAAGAAAGGGTCTCTCAATCTGGTCTAGTCTATATCTAGATTTAGATTAGATCTTATGCAATTTAGGATGACTCAGACTTAATTGAATTGGATCCAATCAAAATGGCTAGGCTCACCTGATTAAACCCATCTCCCTCCCACTCTCTCTCTCTCTCTCTCTCTCTCTCTCTCTCTCTCTCTCTCTCTTTTAACCGATCATAAAACCCTCCCTTGGGGTTTCATGAGATCGATCGATGGTGGTGGTTTCGATGATGAAGCAGCTCGACTGATCGAGGATGATAGCGCGACGATGGCTGGAGGCGATGGCCAGCAAACAATGATTGAGGACCCCACTGAAAAGAAGAAGAGGCTCTACCCTTGGGCTGGAAAGGAAAAAGGAGGGAAGAGAGACTTATCGGAGATGGTGACAATGATTGTAGTAGCCATCAAGGTGGATTTCTGATGGTTCTCCTACCCAAAGTCCCTCGGCATAGGTATGTTAAGACTTGGAAAGAAGGGTTAGGGTTTCTAGAGCAGGTGGTGGCACTCGACACGATCATGTGGTGGCTGCCAGAGATTGGGAAGAAGAAGAAGAAAGAGGGTGATAGGATTTTTGGTGAGGGTTCCATTAAGAGGTATGGGGTTTAAATAGAGGAGGGCCGGGGCGAGATTGACCTAATCTCCCTCGGATAAGGTCGGGCCTCGCTGGCATGTCTCATCCCAACTCTTCCCCCTTCACTGACAATGGATCGACTCGGAATAGGGTTCTCCTATTCCAGTCGAATACGACTTCATCTCCCCTCCCCTCCCGTGTCCCATTCTTTTTTTTTTCAGGTAAGTCGGCAAGGGATGCTGGTTTTGGGTTCATGAATTGGGTCCAAGGGATCGGTTCTCACATTCTTCCCCCTCCTTAACAAAAATTTTCTCCTCAAAATTTGATGCACCTGAGTCAAGAAATAGTTGGGGGTATTTGGTTTGCATCTCTTCCTCTAATTTTCAGATTGCTTCTCATTCTGTATGGTTGCTCCATTGGACTTTGACATAAGAAATAGTGCGTCACCTCAAAACTTGATCTTTCCTATCAATAATTCATACTGGTTGCTCTTCATAAGATAAATCTTCTCTGAGCTGAAGTGGTTTAAACTCTACCACATGGTTAGGATCAAGCACATACTTCCTCGATATGGAGATATGAAAAATATTGTGTACTATGACAAGAGAGGGCGGTAAAGCTAGACAGCAGGCAATCACTCTAATTTTTTTCAAGATTTCAAAGAGATCCACATATCTAGAGCTCAGGTTTTCATGAACTCCAAACCTCATCACACATTTAGTGGGGGACATCTTGAGGAACACGTGATATCCCACTTGGAATTCTAGCTCACTCCTTCTGTTATCAGCATAACTCTTCTGTCAGCTCTGAGCTGAGTGGATCCACTTCCTGATAAACTGGATCTTATCTACTATTTGTTGAATAATATCCGATCCCAAAAGTCTTCTCTCACTAACATCATCCCAACATACAAGGGTCATACATCTTGTTCCATACAGAGCTTCAAAAGGAGCCATCTGGATGCTAGCTTGATAGCTATTGTTATAGGCAAACTCCACCAAGGATAAGTATTCATCCCAAGACCCTTTTAAGTCTATCATGCAGGCCCTCAACATATCTTCTAAAGTTTGAATCATTCTTTCTGATTGACCATCCGTCTGAGGGTGGAAGGCTGTACTGAACTCTAACTTAGTCTTCATGGTCTGATGTAAATTTTTTCAAAATTGAGAAACAAATCTCGTATCCCGATCAGACACAATGGATACTGGAGTGTCGTGTAGTCTCATAATTTCATCTATATACAATTTGGCTAGCCTTTCCAAAGAAAATTTGACTTTGATTGGTAAGAAATGCACTGACTTGGTCAATTAGTCCATAATCACCCAAATAGCATCATATCCCCTAAGAGTCTTGATAGCCCCATAACAAAATCCATTGTTATGTGTTTCCATTTCCAAACTAGTATTGCAAGGGATTGCAGTAGTCTTACAGGCTTCTGATGCTTAGCTTTCACCCGCTGACATATCAAACATGGAGCCACATATTGAGCTATTTCTCTTTTCATACCCCACTCCACTAGAAATTTTCTTTGAGATATCTATACATTTTTGTACCTCCAGCATATACTGTGTAGGTGGAGTTGCGAGCTTCCATCATGATCTTTTTTTTCAATTCTACATTATTAGGAACACATAATCTATTGCCAAACCTCAAGGAACCATCCTCGTGAATTCTGAATTCAAATATTATATTGGATTAAACTCGATCTCTGATCTTTTATAGTTTTGGATCATCCATTTGAGATGCTTTGATTCTATTAATCAAGGTAGGTTGCACCCTAAGAGCAGTGAGTAGAGCTTCATTATCATGCAATCGTACCTCGATATCCAATCTTTCTAGATCTTGTAGGATGTGCACTTGAAAAGTGATTAGCACTGCCATACTATCCATAGACTTCCTGGTTAAAGTATCCACCACTACATTTGCTCTCCCAGGATGGTAATTGATGGTCAAATCATAGTCTTTGATCAGCTCTAACCACCTCCTCTGTCTCAGATTTAACTCCTTTTGTGTGAAGATATATTTGAGGCTCTTGTGATCAGTAAAAATTTCATATGGTACTCCATATAAATGTACCTCCAAATCTTCAAGGCAAAAACTACAGCGACCAGCTCCAAATCATGGGATGGGTAGTTCTACTCAAATGTTTAAGTTGTCTCAACGCACAAGCTACTACCTTCCACTTTGCATAAGAACACATCCTAACCCCTTTCGACAGGCATCACTTAGATAGTAAAACCTCCACTCCCAGATGATAGGGTAAGGATAGGAGCTGATATCAAACACCTCTTCAGTTCCTGAAAGCTCTTCTTGCATTCCTTTATCCATTCAAATTTAATTTTCTTATGAGTCAACTGGATCAAAGGTAATACTATGCGACAGAAACCCTCCACAAATCTCCTGTAATATCCAGCTAACCCAAGAAAACTATGGACTTCTGTTATGCTAGTGTACTACTTCCAATTCACAATTGCCTCTACCTTCATTGGGTCCATAGATATGCCTTCTTTAGAGATTATATGCTCGAGGAAGGAGATACTCTCTAGCCAAAACTGAATTTTTTTTAATTTTACATATAATTTTTGCCCTCTTAGTATTTGCAACACTATCCTCAAATGCCTTTTGTGACCCTCTGGGCTCTTAGAATACACCATAATATCATCGATAAATACTACCACACACTGATCTAAATAAGGCCTGAATACTCTATTCATCATGTCCATAAAGGCTGCGGGAGCATTTGTCAGTCCAAATGGCATAACCAAAAATTTATAGTGCCTGTATCTAGTCCAAGAGGTCGTTTTGGGTATATCATCAGCCTTGATTTTCAATTGATGGTATCTGGACCATAGATCAATTTTTGAAAATATTTGGGCACCTTACAACTGATCAAAAAGGTCATCTATCCTTGGCAGAGGATATTTATTTCGAATTGTCAACTTGTTCAACTCCCTATAGTCAATGCATAACCTCATACTCTCATCCTTCTTCTTAACAAAAAGTACCGGAGTACCCCATGGAGAGACACTAGGCTTGATAAAACCCTTATCAAGAAGTTCTTGGAGTTGCTCCTTGAGCTCCTTCAATTCAGTTGGAGCCATTCTATAGGGGGCTTTAGAAATAGATTTGGCACTAGGTGCTAAATCAATAGAAAACTCTATCTCTTTGTCAGGAGGTAATCCTGGAAGATCCTCTGGAAATACGTTAGAAAATTCTCTTGCAATAGAAATATTTTCTATCTTGACTCCTCCTGCTGTGTATCTATTACACTGGCCAAGTATCCCGTACAATCCTTCCTTGACATTCTACAATCTTGCATGGCTGATATAATTTTCATAGGAACATCCATTCTTTCGTCGAAGAAACTAAATGGTGCCTATCCTGGAATTTGGATGGTCATTCTCTTTCTAAAGTAGTCCACCGTGGCATGGTATGAGGCAAGCCAGTCCATCCTTAGGATGACATTAAAATCCCTCATCTTCAAAATCATTAGATCAAATGTAAGATCATGATCTCCAATGCTCAAAATGCAACAGGGGCAAACCATGTCAACTACGATGACACTCCCATTCGGATTAGAGACACACATCTCATCTTTCAAAAGTACAGGCCTAAGGTCAACCTTTCTAGCAAATTCAGTTGAGATAAAAGAATGGATAGCCACAAGATCAAATAAAACACAAGCATGTGTTGTTTCTACTTGGATAATACCCATCATGAATTTAAAGTTTCACTATTACTATCAAGCATAATTCCCATTGTATAACCTTAAATTAAACTAGGTTGAAAAGAGTTCAGGGATACCTGCTACTACAACATTTGTTGTCTCTGCATCCTGCTAAGTTATAGCATAAACATGAGCCTGAGTCTTTTGCTTTGGAGGTCCTCTTTGTCCTCAGGGTTGACTCGGATAAGAGGTTGGTACTCCAGAAGCACGTAGTTTGGGTGCATTCTGGAAGGGCTGTTGATATCTAAAATTTTGATGGTGAGGACAGTTCACAGCCTTGTGATCCTACTGACCACAACCAAAACATGCTCCTAAGAACCAATGATAATTCTATTCCAAGTGGATTCCTCTACAATGACCACATTGTGGTTCTTTCTTTGACTGGCCCCCATTACCCTTTTGCTGAGTTTCTTGTCGCTTCGACTATTTGCCAGGGCAACCACCAGATTTAGACCTCTTCTTTAGTTGCCGCACCCTCTCCTATTGTATGTTATTATTTTTCTACTCCATAATTTTTGCTAGATTAACAACTTCTCGGTAAGAGGCCAACTGCATCGATCTCACTCTAGCATGAATCCTGGGCTTTAACCCCTTTTCAAATCTCCGAGCCTTGATACTATCAATTGCCACAAGATTTGGAGCAAAGCGAGATAATTCCATAAATTTAGCCTCATACTGGGCCACTGTCATATTCTCCTGAATCAGTTTGGTAAACTTGCTTTCCTTCTCAAATTTGAGGCTCTCAGAAAAATACATATCCATAAACTCCTGATGGAAAATATCTTAGGTAAGTGGCCCATCAGTCCCTCACTGGTGCTTGACGGCTTCCCACCATTCGAATGCTTCACCCTGCAGTTGATAGACAACGAAGCGGACCTTTTCCTAATCAATGCACTCCATGCTGGCGAAAGCTTTTTCCATCTCCTTGAGCCACTTTAATGACTCGGTGGGATCAGTGGAATCCTCAAAAGTTGGTGGTGCCAGTCTCTTAATTCTCATTCTAATTTTGATGACTGACCACCTTTATTCCCTTGCCGTTCCATCTGCTGCACCAATTCGATCAAGGCTTATATGAGATTTGCCATTGGACCATTAGTATTGGTTTTCCCTTGATTGTCATTTTGGGCATCATTCTGTTGAAAGGGAGGATTAGCAGTTCGGCTCTCACCTTATTCTGGTGATGGAAGATGAGTAGATTTAGATGCCCTAAATGCTCGAGAGGTGGCATTAGCTTGAGAAGCATCGGTTGTCTGAGAAATACTATGAGTTCGGGAGGCACTAGGAGCTTGGGAGGCATATCCATTCTGATAAGTGTGACACGTACTTGCCACATGAGAGTCCTCTACAATATCAGATAGCCATCCCTAGTGGTTATGAGCCATCACAACCAATTTAGAAAGAAGAAATCAGTTTTAATATAACTATCGATTATCAATGATTACAGTTATGTAATCATATCCTAAATTCTATCCCACTCTCACTAACTAACTTATATTATAGGATCTTTTAACCTATGCTCTGATACCACTTAATCTGTCATGCCCCGACCTGATAAGTCAATATCGAGTATGCGACAGATGGTCGCACATCCTTAGGGTTTAAACTGTTCGAATATGCAAAGCCTATGTTTCACCAAAACATAAAGATCTTAACTTAACTCAAGTAGTGGTGAAACAAAATCCTCTAATATCATTATTTAATAATAAAAAAAATTATAAAATCTCCATGACTAATAATAAACCAAATAAAAACCAACAAAATTCAAAATAATATTTATGAAATAAAACTATTTGAATGTAGCCAATTAAATAACTGCCTAAGTCCTATGCTCCTTACTGATCGATCCCCAGCCCTGAAGGATTTTCTGGATCTGAAAAAAAATAGAAAAGAGAATGAGCTTATGGTCAGTAAGTTACCAATATCTCTGAGGGATCAAGTATAATTAAATTTTAAAATATAATAATTTATCAATAAGATGTAACAACATATTTTTTTCTTACAAAATATATCATGCAAATCAGTAAAAGTCAAATCCTCTCTTAGTTTTTATTGACTACGGCCATGATCAGCCCCGTGACAAGGGTCAGAAGAGATTAGCTCCTAAAATATAAAACACCCGATCCTTCGACATATACCAGGAGAAAACTAGTTCTGATTCACACAGCCATGATTTATCCTGTGATAAGGCAAAGAGATTAGTCTTGAGAACAAACACACGAATGTATCAACATGTACTGACGATCAGCCCCAACTGATTAGGCCCAGAAGGACTAAATGTATCAGTGATCAGTCCAACTGGCTAAGCCTAGAAGGAACGCATTTCTAATGTGTGGCCAACGATCAGTCCCGTTAGCTAGATCCAGATCATAGTCTAACTAAAGAGTTTTTCTCATAATTTTTTCATAATCAATTTTTTATAAATAATGATACTTATTTTTATAACAATATCAACTCAATTTTTCATATAATCCAAAATGTAATAAAATAATTTTTATTCAAAATTTTATGGATAGATGAACATATATGATTTTCTTTCAAGAGATCATATAATATTAATACAAGAATATCATTTCTTTCGAAAAATTTGTATCATGCAAAAGTGACATCATGCCTGATCTAACTTTTCTAAATTACTTTTCATAAATAAAAACATAATTTCAAACTTCAATAATTTTTAGATATCTTTTATATAAAATTTAATTTTTAAATATGTAAATATGTATATAAAAATAAATCCAGAGATAAGAGAAAACTTACCGGTTGGTTAGATCCAAAATTCTACGATCCTCCCAATCTGATCTTTAGATCTGATGTCTGGTGTTCTCCCGATGTTGAAGGCTCTGATAATAAATTTTAGTTAGCCTTAATTTCAAAAAAATTAAAATAAAAAGAAGGGGTCTCTTAATCTGGTCTAGTTTAGATCTAGATTCAAATTAGATCTTATGCAATTTAGGATGACTCAGACTTAATTGAATTGGGTCCAATCAAAATAGCTAGGTTCACCAGATTAAACCCATCTCCCTCTCTCTCTCTCTCTCTCTCTATCTTTTAATCAATCACAAAACCCTCCCCTAGGGTTTCATGAGATCGACTGACGATGGGGGTTTCGATGATGAAGCAGCCGGACTGATTGAGGATGATAGCATGACGATGGTTAGAGATGACGACCGGCAAATAATGATCGAGGACTCCATCGAAAAGAAGAAAAGGCTCTACCCTAGGGCCGAAAATGAAAAAGGAGGGAAGAGAGACTTACCGGAGATGGCAGCGGTGATGGTAGCAGCCGACAAGGTGGATTTCCAGTGATTCTCCTATCCAAAGTCCCTCGACACAGGTATGTTAAGACTTGAAAAGAAGAGTTTGGATTTCTAGAGGAGGTGGCGGCACTCGGCACAATGATGCAGTGGCCGCCAGAGATGGGGAAGAAGAAGAAGAAAGAGGGTGATAGGATTTTTAGTGAGGGTTCTATTGAGAGGTATAGGGTTTAAATAGAGGAGGGTTGGGGCGAGATTGACCTAATCTCCCTCGAATAAGGTCGGGTCTCATCCCAACTCTTCTCCCTTCACTGACCATGGATCTACTCGAAATAGGGTTCTCTTGTTCCAGTCGAATATGGCTTCATCTCTCCTCCCCTCCCACATCTCATTCCTTTTTTTTTGGGTGAAGTTGGCAAGGGATGCTGGCTTCGGGTTGAACTAGGTCCAAGGGACCGATTCTCACACTAAGGTCTAAACATTATTTGTTTAAAATTGATTTAATTCCTCTTACATTATATTTATCCAATTTGGGTCATTTTCAGTTTCTTTAATATATTTAGGTTCTATTTGAGAAATAAAAGCCAAATGATTATTGATATTTCTTAAGGATGATCAAGTTCTTATCCCTTATGATGGATCACTAATGATAAGATTTTTTGGGTGTCCATAGGTATACCTCCATTGCTTGGGTAGGCTCTCATAATGTTCTTGAGCTTCCTCATAGTTTTCTTTATCAACCTTCTTATCACCTCCTTCATTATTTTCTGTTGAAACTTCTTTTAAGGTTAGATCTTCCGTCTCTTTGCTCAGAGTTCCAACATCATCATCTACAATATTTTTCTTTCTTGAAGATAAGTCATTAGTCTCATCAAATATAACATGAATAGATTCTTAAACTATCAAAGTTTTTTTGTTGAAAACTCTACATGACTTGCTAGATGAAGAGTATCCTAAAAAGATTTATCTAACTTAGCATCAAATTGTTCTATTTTATTTTTTTATTATTTGAAATAAAGCATCAATAATCAAAAATATAAAAATAGTTGATATTTGATTTTCTTCCTTTCTAAAGCTTATAATTTTTTTTTTTAAAATTGGATGGATCAAAGTATGATTGATAATATTATATTCTGTGTTAATTACTTCTATCCAAAAATATTTTGAAAGGTTACTTTCATATGATATGGTTGTTGGAGAATGTAGGCGATTTCATGCATGTATTTTGAAATTTTTTTGAATAAATTATAGTGAAAGATAATTAAATTAATCAAATTAATCTAACATGCATATGATCTAATCATCAAATCAACCTACTCTAGGATCTATGACATGATATGTTGCATATAAAATCTAAAAAATACTGAAGATAAAATCAGCATGCATGCATATAGTAGTAGATTACATCTATTTCTAATCTGAGTTCAGAACTCGATACTTGAGTACGGATCGATGATCACCATTGCTGAGAATATAATAGAGAGGATCCTCACTAATTGCTCACAGTCACATATGCATCTGACCTCTATGGGAAGTCCACTCAAAGTCCCGATCTGATCGATCTTCTCGAAAGTGCTAGCTCATGCGAAGACTTCTTTTTGACTGATCTGGATCCTTTATTCAAATCTCCAAAATTTTTTTAGAAGTTGAAGATGAACTTCTAGAGGATATGAGAATGTGAAAGAAGAAAAGAGAAGAAATAATTTGTTCTCATATTTTTCTCTCTTTCCAAACTCTGAGGATCGAAATCTAGAATTCAGCTTTTGCACTAACCCAAAGAGAGAGGACTCTCTTCCTCTTTTTCATACCATGAACCAACACCCCAAGCCCCTTCACATGAAGAACTCTTCTTTTGGTATCTTACACATACAAAAGAAATCACAAAAGGTCCTTTTATAGGTGTGTAAGGAGGTGGGGTGAAGAGTCTAAGAGATCATGGACTCTTACAAGATGTCGCCTCCCTTCACAATTCCACATCCCAAAACATGCCAAAAAAAAATATGGGATGCCTCTTCCTATATTTTTCCATAGTAAATCAGTTCTCCAACTGATTTCTTATAAAAAATCTCCTTAAAATGTCACACATATAAGGAGAAAAAAATAAGTTAGCGTGGAGAGGTTGATTTGGATAAGAATAGATTCTCTTGATCAAGAATATTTTAAAATCTAATTTTAAAATCTTTCTTTTATCAAAATCAAATCATATTTGGATGTGAGATAGAAAGGGAGAAGAACTCTTTAGCATGAAAAAATTTCATGCAAAAACTATTTGTCCTTGGAGATAGATGGCGTGCTATGTGGGTTGGCACAAGGGAGAAGAGTCCTATTCCAATAAGGACTTTTAATTTTCTTATTTGAATCCAAATCAAATCATATCTGATTTAATCCAAATAAAATATATAAAATCTAATCTAATTAGATTTATAAATATTTAATCAAATTTTAATCAAATTAAAAATTGATTGTATCAAAATTTTGATCATATCAGGGATAATTCTCCCTTAGCGATTAGGTCATCTCATAACCTAATCGGATCAAACCTAATTGAATCTAATTCAAATAGATTTTATTTAATCCTCTTTGCTTAATCAAATTGAGCTAATCAATAATTTAATTATTAGTTAATCTTTCATTAATTTACTAACACTTGGTGAATTAATTTATTACAACTTTTGCATAAGGCTAACCATCAATCGAATTGACTAGTGAGCTGTTGAATGATTCTCAATCGTTGATTAGTCACATGACCGGTCAGAAACTTTTTTTGAATTTGACCCCATAGATTTGAATCTAAATCAGTAGTACAGAAATAACCTTTTGAATCAATCGATGTAACCATCTAGTAATGGTGACCCGACATCTGGATAGGTTGAATGAAGGTGAAGCAACATTCAAGAACCTATTAGCGTATAGTTACCGTATAATTCATTCCTTTGACCCTAATGTTTGAGGACGATCTAAGATTTAATTGCCAATCCTAGATAAGTCATCCATATTGTATTTCAATCTTTTTCAAATCTATCACATGGATTTTCTGGGCTCAGATTTTGCTAAATTGAAATATATTGATATATTAACTCTTACTAATTCGGAGAGGTCAATTCCATCTTGACTTACGCACCAACTTAACAAGTACTTGACTGCATCTAGAAATCTTTCATTATTGAATTAAAAACTCAGTTAGTCCGACGTCAAAGTACAGTGAGTTGCTTGCAAGTCATCATGGTGATCTCAGGTCGGAGGGACACTTATACCCATACCCTTCGTGAGCTATCATTGACAGTAGAGGCTCCACAATTCATCACTTTTAGTGACGATGTACTCCTAAATCTCATTTGCATGCTATACCAGTATCTCCATACCATTTGGTTATGAGGATAACCAATACATATGACATACAACGACCTACATTTGATATCGCTATCATCTTAGTAATAGTATATCATTTGATCGCGAACCAATTTAAGGATTACATGATAAGTCCTCCTTTATTGATCAAAGTAATCCTAAGAACTTCATCACAACATAGGAGTTCATTAGAAGATGTAATCTTGTGATAAAAAAGATCAAATAACTTTTATTATTTATCAATTCATGTACAATTATAATTAGCATAATCGTCAAATGATTGGCTTTAGGACACAATTTCCAACAACTCCTACTTGGACTAAAGCCAATTAGTATAGTATCATATATCGATCTACGATTTATCATCTCAGAACTCTTAGATACCGAGACTTTAGTAAATGGATTGGTCAAGTTCTCCTTTCTATCGATCTTCTAAAGATTGACGTCACCTTAACAGATTTTTCGAATAAGGTGGTAGCGATGCAAAATACCTAGTAAGCTAATGGGACTTCAGCTCCTTGGCATGAGCTATAGCTTTGGTGCTATACAATACAGCAGGACTATCATCGAAGGGTGCCACTCCTAGCTTACCAGTGAACCTGTACAATCATATAGCTTTTTTGCAAATATCGAATGCTGCAATGCATTCTGCCTCATAATTGAATTTGGCTATATTGCTCTGCTTGAAACCATTCCAACAGATTGCTCTATTATTTAAGATAAGGATGTATTCTGATATGTTCTTGCTATTATTATATCCAACTAAAAATTAAAATCAAATTCTCTGTGATCGAGTCACTGATCCCTAGTATTTCTCAAATACTTAAGGATGACCTTCCAATAATTCTCACCCAGATCTTGCAAGTATCAACTCACTACCCTAGTGAGTATACCATATCCGATCTCATATATGGTATACATGATAGAATAAATTTTACTCATAAACATCCTATGTATGTTGGACTAAAAAAATCCAAGCAGCCTCTTAGATTTATCTCTATAGATCTTCATCCCTAGGATGAGAGATACTTTTCTTAAGTCCTTTATGGAGAACAATGATAATCGTGAAATTTTTATTTTCTGTAATGTAAAGAATATCATTCTCGATTAAAAAAATTTCATTCACATACAAAATAAGAAATACACTCACAGAACTATTAACCGATTTATATTTGTAAGATTTTTTTTTGTTCTCAATGAAGCCATACGTTTTGATCATTTATCAAAATGCACGTTCCAACTTTAAAATATTTAGTATTGCCATAGGAAAAAATTATCTCATTATGGTCAATACCATAATGTTGACAATATCCTTAGGCAACCAGACGAGCTTTGTAGGTCTCCACCTTCTCGTCTGCACTACTCTAATCCTAAAGATCCACTTACACCCTATGGGCTTTATCCTTTCAAGTGGATCAATAAGTGTCCATATACCATTGACTATTATAGATCTCATCTTGGACTCTATGGCTCCAAACTATTAATCAGAGTTGGACCTCTGCATGGTATCCATGTAAGTGATCAAATCCTTGTTGTTCTCATCGAATTCAATAGGATCACATCTCGAAACTAGAAACCAAAGTATCTATCCGACGGACGCGGTACTCTATCAGATCTCCTTAATGGTGCTTTTACAATAGATTTTGGATTTGATCTAATTAAATATGATTCTATAGATTTACTAGATTATGTCAGTTCTTTTATCTGTCAAACTTCATAAGTTCCATATTAAAGACATCAGTACCTTCACCAAAGAACTCCTTTTCTTAAAAAGAATACTGAACAACTTTTATTCTTTAGCAAGGTAGAAGTAATATCCCTTAGATTCTTTGGAATAGCTTACAAAATAATACATATAGGATCGGAATCCAAGCTAATCGATCCGTAAATGCTTGACATAAACTGAACACTCAAACCATAAAGTAAGAAAGTATCAGCTTACGCCTAGTCCATATCTCATATGGAGTCATTACGACTGATTAGTTTGGAATCCAGTTCAGAATATGACAAGTAGTCTTAAGAGCATAATCCTAATAGAAGACTGACAGACTTATAAACTCCATCATGGATCGAACTATGTCTAACAAAGTTGATTCCAATAAGAGAGAATTCTTATTTTCTTCTAGATATATCAAAAAATTTACTGGAAGGGCATTCTCCTCTTTGATCTGACTGAAGAGTTTCAATGCTCTTCTCAGTTCATTTCTCTATCTTATAATAGAATTATTTAAATATTTTAAATAATTTAAATTTATGACAAATATATTCATAAATCCAATACATCAGTATGTATCAGATTCAGAATATTTTTGGCTCGTTCACCTTTTTCAGCAAAAGGTGACTTGGTCATCTTACTAAGGAGATAGGATTGACATATTGATAATGATTCACAATTATTGACTTCGAGAATTATCTCCTATTGATCCTATTCTTATTTATATGATCGAGCCTAAATTGTCAAAGGTAGATATTTGTGACATTATCTACTCTAGGATTTGTTTGTTGTGTACAGTACACTAACAGGCTGTGATAATTTATAAATACCATTTCTTTAGTTATCCTCTATGATTTTGATATCATTGATAATAATATCACAAAAATCATTAGACAATAGTGATAATCACTAAAATGATATTGTTAGAATTGAAAATAGGCTCGACGATTCTTAAAATCAGGATTGGAACATGACTTCTATCTCCAATATTTAGGACCCTCTTGCAGTTTCCAATCTTTCTACTAATCTGAAGTTATTGTAATAATTTATCTGAACTTTCGATATCCAATATCTAGATAGTAATATCACAGATAGAGAAATCATAAGGTGTTATCATATAAATATCTTGTTCAGTAATCTTTTGCTGATTTCTCTTTTTTTGCCTATTCGGATCAAGGGACTCTGCCAAACTAGGTTAATCTTAGACTCTTTTGTCAGTTTGGGCTCATTAACCCAAGCACGATTCTTTTGCACCTTCTTTCTCAAAGATTGTTACCCCATTGAAGACACATCTTCAGAGGTGCAAAACAACTCCTTCAATATTTGAAGGATTTTCTTTCACTGAGCATCATCGAATTTACAACTAAATTTATATTCTTCGCTGCTCTCAATAGTACCACATGATAATTTGATCATTTGGCCACTTCTGATAAGTGCCTTTGATCGCATCACGTGTGTTGGATGTGGGAACATCAAGTGCTGGATCCGTAATCATATATAGGATCTATTCGTGCTCTAGAACTATTTGCAACTTTCGATACCATCTATCGAAGTTGGGTTCTATAAATAAGTCACTGTCAAACAGTGAATGGAGCAATGGACATCTAGCCATAACTAAAAGAAAAATACATGACCTCTATATTTATAAATTGATTAAGCCTAAAGATTTGAATTTTAGTCTAAAGGTTCTCTCACTATTTTAGTTGAATTGGTAGCCTCTACCTCCAATCCGAAGAATTACTCTAATTTTTCAGCGAGTACTAGAATCCACACAGACTACATACAAGTCCGACTTTGGCCGGCTCACCCATGTACATCTACGGGTAGGTTCTTAACCAATTATTTTATCAAATAATTTTTAGTAATTGATTTAGCCCTAGATAACTTTTTAGTTAACTTTAGTCTTCTCTGCAAGTCATGGTTAGATCCAACCATTAACATGATCATACTTATGAATCTAACTATCAAATAATCAGGCTCGACTTTAGCTGGCTAATCTGACCACTTGACAGAGAGACTCAACTAAGTCATTATATTATGAATGATAATTTTAATAGCAAATGAACACCAGGCCTTTGGGCCTCCAATGATCATCATACTAATGGACCCATTATCATCCAACTTAATGGGAGGCTATGATCTAGTTATCCCCATAAGTAGCTTATTTTAGAGATCTAATAATTTAGAAGATTTAATTTATGAGTCAAGAGAAGAGAAGAGATCAATCAGTAAACCATAATCCTCCCGTTGACTTTACCAAGTCATTGAATTGGATTAAGATCATGCTGGTTGAACTAGCACCTAGATCAGTCACACTGATCAATCTTAATGGCATGGGTCAACTCAAATCATTTAACGATCTAATCAAGACATAATTTATCAAATTGGTCAAGTGAGATCGATGGGAGGGTCTGTTAAGCTTGTCTTAGACACCATTGAAATAGTCAGATAAGCCACTCCTAATTAAAAATCACTGATCGAAATACCAAACTTATCTTAGATACTAATTGGTTAATTAGTTTTGATTTGACTAACTTAATGATTCAAGTTCAACCATTGAGCCATAATCAAATTCTATTTGATCAAATCAAAGACATGGACTTGACCATCTACAACTATTACATTGATTCTAGAAAAACTCTGATTTAATCTAATTCAATATTTGATTAGATTTAATTAATTTCTCTAGTTAGTCTATTAACTCTTTGATTCTAATCTTAGGTCTAGCCCAATTAAGAGGATCTGATTTGAGCTAATCCATGCCTCCATATTTTATGCAATATTATTAGATCTTTAATTCATAATTCTAGATCTAATTGATTTTATACTTAATTCTTAATTAAGTTTTAGCATTAATATGGGTTTAGGTTTAAGTTTGAAATAATTTTAACCTTTTCATCTTGTAAATAATTTACAACAAATATTATGCAAAGATTTTCTATTTTTGAAATCAGATCGACTCAATCATCATTGAGCCGGCTACACAAGGAGACTTGGTCAACTCAGTTCAAAATTGGATCGGCTCAGTAATTATGCGAGCACGATTCAAAGAGTTTCAGATCAAAAAATTCTTGCAAACTACTAAAATAAAATCAATCATAATACTTTTAGATCATATCTAAAATTTATGATTCAAAATTTTATTTTCTCATGATTAAATTAATTTTAATCCTATAGATTAGATGCTTTATTTTTCATACAACTTTGTATCACATACAACAAACCTAAAGTTTCAAGATCTAAGATTTTGCAAAAAATAAGTTCTTCCTTTTGCATTCTTCTTCATGGGATCTAATCACATGGCATCCCTACATGCCATAAGAGTATCCTATTGAATGAAAAGAGAGGGCCTTTAAACCATTCTTGCTCCTATGACCGGATGGCCTGGCGATCAACCCAATCTAAGTACTTGCTAATCAGATCATCTAATCTAATCACATATCATATATGTATGAATTTAGAACTAATCTAAATTATATTAGAACTGATTACAATTTTAGATTACATCTAAATCAGATCATAAGCATCACATGTAACATATAAAATCAGATTTTATCAATGATTAGCACAAACTAGGGTAACCTTTTTACTGTAAGGGGTAAACCTTACAGCAGGACAATCTTATGTTAGTTTGTGTGATCAATCATTAATTAAATTTATATCAAAATATCACATATCATATCTAAATAAAACTAAAATTTAAGTTTAATATACACATAAATCATATCATAAAGAACCTAGGCTCTGATATCACTGTTGGAGAACGTAGATGATTTCATACACGTATTTTAAAATTTTTTTGAATAAATTATAGCATGAAAGATAATTAAATTAATTAAATTAATCTAACATGCATATGATCTAATCATCAAATCAACCTATTCTAGGATCTATTGTGAGATGTATGTTTTAGAAGTCAATATGGCTGATATATTGTAATTAATCTAGAGCATAATTTTATACTTAATATATTGATATAATCAATAAAAAGATATTTTTTTTTTCATTCAAATGTAATGTATCCTTGAATCATCCATGAAATTAGTTTCGATACATACTCTCAAGGTGTTGAGAATTAGAGACATGTATTTAATTTCTAAAGGCTCTCGATCATAGGATCATCATGAGGATGGTGATAGATCCGAATAGACTGGCACACAAATCACTTTCTTCAGAATAGATGGGTCTCTAATCTACTGTGTAGAGATATAGAACGATGAGTGTGGATGGTTGTTAGAGAATAACTAGTACTAAGCATGACCATACGAGAGATCACTTGGATTTTTATTCAATCATCAGTGATTATCTCGATGCTGTAGTTATATGACTGATCTCTTGACTTGAGATAGTACTACTCTCATAGTGAGGCTGCTGGAGTTTGATTGAGATATAAACATGAGTCTCAATAAGCCCTTGTAGTGGATATTGACGACAGTTGGTCTATTGTAGGAGTAGGATGTGCATCAAAATAGGATTTATCAATCTTGATAGAGAGAAATAGTCTTATGAAAATTGAGAAGCTAAGTCCATGAATCTATGACCACAGTAGAGTGATTGATGGAAAAAAGTTTTCATAGACATCACATCTGGACTTGAGTTAATCAAATCTATCATATGACTAATGTTGAGGTTTGATGATTTATCGATGACTTGTCATCTAGTCGAGACTCACGATAGAGGGATTGAATCACACGTTAACTACATCTAGAGATTTATTTCAGTTCTACTAGGTTGCCACTACATACTGCTAGGTGTCACTGGGGAGATTGTGAGAGCTCACTAGGATTGTTCCGGATCGACATCCTTGCTGAGTTAGAGTAGAATTATTCCGACCCATTGAAAAGAATTTCAATGATATAATGATAGAAATTATTGTATATCTCACTACCAGATATAATTGAATCTATCGGATCACACAATAAAGAGATTAGGCCTGGAATAAGAAATTGAACTTATAAAGTGTCAATTTGGTTTAGAGAAACCCATTGGGTTCATGGTAACCTTGCTAGCACATGGTTGGATCTAATTTCTCTTTTTGTTGGGATTACTTATTTGATAAGTTAATTCTAACTTAATTATCTGCTGATTACCTACATGAATAAGATTCATGAGACTCTAATTGTTATGGATCATACAAATTCAGGGTGCAAGTCCCTTATGAATCTCTTTGATAGTTATTATGGGGTGCCACTTTGATTTGATCAATTTGGGCATGTCCATTAATTAGAATGCCTTTGATTTTCATATGAGGTGTCTCTTGGGTGCAAAAGAGGATGTTTAATTATGGGTGCAAGAGCTCCAATAGTTGGCTCCTAATGGGCTTCCTAATATAAGTTGGATAACTTAAGTTAATAGGAATCCTTATGCAAGTAGGACCTGTATTATATGATTGAATAGGATTCAATCTTTGTGCCAATAAAAGGGGACCTCCCCTAAGGTCCTAAGATCATAAAAGCCAGCCCCTCTCCACACCCAAAGGAGCTCCCACGCCCTCTCTTCCTCTCTCTTTCTCTTCTCTTTAGGCATCCCCATGCCATACAACTTGGGATGCACATCCCAAGTTGTCTCACACCCAAGGTGTTGGTGTCCCACTTTTTGGCTGGTTGCTAGTGTTTTGTAGCAGCAAAGAGCAAGGAGAAAGAGCCTAGAGAAGAGGAGAAGAAGAAGATTAAGGAGAAAGATCAAACATTGATCACGATCTAAGCTTCATTCAGATTCAGTGGGCTGAATTTTGGAGAATCAAAATTCAGATCTTAGAGGGCTGTTCTGAAGGAAGCAGATCTAGAGTTTCAGGGCTAGATCTTGAAATTTTTTCAAGATCAGGCAGTGGAAGACTAGAATAAATCAAAATTTATCTTATAAAATCAGAGAATATCTAGATCTAAGATCTTATTACATGATTATTACATGTCACTAAATCAAAAATTAAAATATATAGAGCAAAAACTACATGTTGATCATATCAACATGTTTCCATACTAAATCTAATGTATGTAAAATATAATAGATCAGATCTATTATCTTGCAAGTTAGATGTTCTAACTTTGCTGATCTGGGCTTGAGGATGATGTTGTAAGCCGCACATACGTCCGACCTCTAGGAGTCATCCACACGAGCCCACGAATCATAATTAAAAATTCTGATCCAGAAAATCAGCACAGTATGCTAGTACTACGCTGATCCTTCTTCGATGATCGATCAGATGCCTCTTTCTTCTTGATTTGGATTCTTCCAAAGATGAGAAATAAGAGTTTTAGATGAGACACTCTCAAAAAACTTATAGATGGAGGAAGGAGATATGAAGAGTCCTTGTCTAGGTCAAATACCTAGTCACGGATTATCCAAACAAGGCAAGACAAGGGGCACCCAATTCTTGGACATCCTTGCCTTCTTTTTCAGCCATGGACCACCAGCAAAGGGTACATATTATGTGCCATAAAAGTCACAAAAATTTTTAAAAAAATTTGGATAAAATCAGTGCCATAAAGAAAGAGTTTTGGTTTCCTAAAACTCTATCTCATAGAATTTGAAATCCAAACTAATTCCTACTTTGACTTGATCCACAACCATATTCCATGTAAGAGAGAAAGAGAAAAAAGTTTTGAGAATTCATGAAGACCTAGGAGAGAGGGTTTTGTTTCACAAAATAAGAGAGAGTGGGTGTGGGATAAGAGAGAGTGGGCGTGGGGGGCTAAGGTGGCGCAAGGTGGAATCCTAGTCTTACTAGGATTCAATCTATGACTTGTTCAAATTTGGTTTCTCAAATCAAATCAAACTAAAATTAAATCAACCCAATTAAAATATATCTTAACTCAATTAAGAATCTAATTTAACCAGATTAAATTATATTTAAATTTGATTTAACTTTTTAATCAAATTAGAAATTAGGTTGACCCAAGTCCTGTTTGAACAAGGACTAGTTTTTTCTTGCATTTGACTTATCCAATAAATCAATTGGACTTGATCCAATCAAGCCCAAACCAAATATAATTAAATCATATTCAATTAGACTTAATTTTAGCCTATTGACTTAATCAAATTAAGTCAATTAGCAATTGAATTGCTAATCGATCCTCCTGTAACACTTGCACTAGGTTAAATGTCAATCATATTGATCGTTTAATCTTAGAACGATTCTTCATCGTTGATCAACCATCCGATCGGATCGTAAACTCTAATGTGTGTGACCTCATAGGTCCAAACCTAAGCTGAGAGTATAGGAATAGATTTTTGTACCAATCGAAGGGACCATCTAGCAATGGTACCCGATGGTCGGATAGGTCGAATGTGTAGAACAACATCCTTAGAACCCATGCAGATATAGTTTCCATATAATTCATCCCCTTGACTAAAATGCTCATAGGATACCTCAAAATTCAACTGTCAACTCTGATAAGGTTGTTCACATTGTATTTCAAAATATCAAATCCATCTGATGGATTACCCTGATCAAGATTTTGCTAAATTGAAATACAACGGCTCATTCTTCTCCAACTCTTGAAGTGGTCAATCCCATCTTGATCACACTCCGACTTTGCAAGTACTTGACTATGCTCAGAAGCTTTCCATCACTGAATTAGAAATTTAGTTAGTCTAGTACCAAAGCACAGTGAGTTGCTTGCAAGTCAATGAGGCGATCTCAGGTCTAAGAGACACTTATACCTATATCCCATCAGAGATATTTTCGACAGTAAAATGCTCTGGAGTTGGTCACGTTCCATGATGATGTATCCTTACATCTCATCTGTATGCCATACCAGTGTCTCCACACTCCTTGGTTAAGAGGACAACCAACCCATATGGCCTACAGTGACCTATGCTCGATAGAGGCTGTCGTCCCTATTAACAGCCTATCATTTGGTCGTGAATAATTTTAAGAGCTAATCAAAAATCCTCTCTTTATCGAATCGAAATAGTCCTAAGGACTTTATCACAACAACGGAGTTCATTAGAAGATGAAAACTTATGATGAAAATATCAAAAATATATTTTATTTATTAACAAATCAATTACAATACAAGATTGCTCAACCGTCGACAGGTTGACGATTAACTTTTGGAACATATTTTTCAACAACTCTCACTTGTCCTAAAGCCACTCGACACAATATCTAATACCCATCTTCGACTTGTGGTTGCCGAACTCCTTTATCGTCAGGGTTTTAGTGAAGGGGTCGGTCAGATTCTCCTTTCCGTCGATCTTCTGAAGGTCGACATCATCTCGATCCACGATCTCCCAGACTAGGTAGAAGCGGCATAAAATATGCTTCATCCACTGGTGTGCTTTAAGTTTTTTTGCCTGAGCTATGGCACCAGTGCTGTCGTAGTAGAGCAGGACCGGACGATCGAGGGAGGGTACTACTCCGAGCTCGGTGATGAATTTTCTCAGCCGCACAGCTTCCTTCGTGGCATCCGATGCTGCGATGTACTCTACCTCACAAATAGAGTCTGTCACAGTATGCTGCTTGGAGCTCTTCCAGCAGATGGCTTCTGTTGGGAATAGTGTCCCAAAGCCAATCGTCAGCCTGTTGATGGTTGTACTCATTTTTATATTTGTACATGAATTATGAATTAATAAAAATTATTTTAATATTTTTTATCACAAAATGTTTCATCTTCTAATGAACTCCTATGTTGTGGTGAAGTCTTTAGGACTATTTAGACTCGACAAAGGAGGATTTGTCGTTTAGTCCTTAAATCTGTTTGCGACCAAATGATACGTTGTTACTAAGGACGACAATGTTTACCAAGCATAGGTCATTGTGTGCCATATAGGTTGGTTGTCCTCTTAACCAATGAGTGTGGAGATACTGGTATGGCATACAGGTGAGATGTAAGGGTACATCTGCACTGAACGTGACCGACTTCGGAGCTATTTCTGCTGTCAAGATTTGCTCCGATGGAATATGGGTATAAATATCTCTCTAACCTGAGACTGCCACGGTGACTTGCAAGCAACTCACTGTACTTAGGCATTAGACTACCTGAATTTCTAATTCAGTGACGAAAGGCTGCTGGGTGTAGTCAAGTACTTAACTTGTCGGTGCGTGTGTCAAGATGAGATTGACCACTCCAGTTTATGAGCTATGTACAGTCGTGTTTTAATTTAGTAAAATCTTGACCAGGGTAGTCCTTATGAGGAGTCACAGGACTATTTGAGTTGAGCACGATTTGGATGATCTGATCAGGGTTGACAGTTTAACCCTGAATCATCCTAAACACAGGGGTCAAAAGGATGAATTATACAGTAATCATATTCATGTAGGTTTTGAGTGTTGCGATTATGACTTTTCGACCTATCCGAACATCGGGTACCATTGCTAGATGGTCACTTCGATTAGTACAGAAATTGGTTTCTGTGCTACCGGCTTAGGTTCGAACCTGCGGGGTCACACACATTAGAGGTTCCTATCTGATCTGATGGCTGATATAGAATCTTACATATTTGGGACTCAGTGATCGAGAATCAGGATTCTTTAATCATGAGTTCCACACATTATGGGTAACAGGGTCAAGAGTCCCACTGGTTGGGACTTTTCGATTAGGGTTACATATCGATGAATTCTGATGCCCGATTGCCCATCGAATTTGGACTCAGTATTTATGAGAGGTTTAATTAGTAATTTGATCACTAATTAACTCAATTTGATTGAGTAATTATTTTTGGATCAAGTCCAATTGAATTGGATTCAGTTGGGTTTGACCCGATTAGGTTAAGAGTTGACCTAATCGTCAAGATGGTTTGGTCTCTGATTTGATCAGGAGTTGGGCTTAGTCAATTCCTGATTTGATTAAAATTTTATTGAACCTAATTAAGCCTAATTAAGTTGAATTTAAATTAGTCTAATTGGATCTAACTTATTTGGTTCAATTAGGTTAGTTTAAATAATTAAACCACCTTGACCCAATCTCCATGCGCCACCTCACTTCCATTGCACCCATTTGAATTCATGAGAAGAAACTTCTCATGAATTATTTTCTCACGCCAAGATCTCTTCACGCCCCACTTTAATGTGCCATATGAATGGATAAGGATGATTGGTTGGCCATTCAAATTCAAAATAAAGTTTGAATTTGAATGAGCAATCAATCTTTACACCTTATCTCTTTTTTTACGCCCCATTTATTACATGAGAAAAGGTTTCTCATAAAATCACTCCATGTACAATTTAAGCCATGCCTCATGCCTTTAGTGGATAAGGGATGAGTTGGTGTCCATTTGAATTCAAAATTTGATTTAAATTCAAATGTGCAATTACTCATCTTTATCCTTTCTTTTGGATAAGACGTTTGACGTTGTTATAAAAGGAGGAGAAAAGTGGGGCGTGCAATAAGAAAATTTTTGAAGAAAAATTTTAGGGCGTGAGAAGTCTTGTGCATGAGAACGAAGTCCATATCCTTCCAAGAGAAAAAGAAAGAAAAGAAAGAAAAGTGGGTGTAAGGTTTTCGGTGAGTTCCCTAGAGTTTTAGCCTGAGGTTCGGGAAGTGAGAAAGTGAGCTACGAGTGTCGTGAGCCCACAAAATTTTAGGAAGATCTTCAAGATCCTCTCAAACATGTCTATTGATAATCCAGAGTATCCAAAGAATCGATAGACATCGATCGAAGGAGTTCGATCAGCATCGGCCATCAAAAGGGCTCTATAATGAGCTAGCACTCGTGAGGAGTCAATCAGATCGGGAGCTTCATGTGGATGATCCACAGAGGCCAGACATACTGTGTGGCTGTATCGTGATGATCAAACTCTCCCGACGGTGATCAGATTGCGGCAATCTACTACCCGCACAAAGGTATTGTATTCTGAACACATTACAGTAAAGTGTTTACTGTTCGAATTTGAATTTCAAATTTAAATACAAGCATGCTATATATCATATTTAGATTCTAGTATAGGGTAAATTCATGTTAATTAATTAGATTAATTAATATTTTTTTACTGTAAAATTATGATTTTAAAAAAATTTTAAAATTACCATTTTACCCATACACTGAATTTCGCTTCAAATGGTATCAGAGCGGATTTTTAGATATGATATATATATTTGCATGCATAGATTAAGTTATAATCTAAAAGTTTAAATTTAAAATTTAAACTTTAAAATTTAAAATTTGAATTTTGAAAGTTGTTCGAAATTCAAAATTCAAAAATTTGAAATTCAAAATTTGAAATTTGAATTTTGAAATTTGAAATTCAAAATTTAAAATTCAAAAATTTGAAATTTGAAATTTGAAATTTGGTTAAAATTTCAAATTTGAAATTCAAAATTTAAAATTCAAAATTTGAAATTCAAAATTTGAAATTTGAAATTTGTTTGAAATTTAAAATTTAAAATTTGAAATTTAAATTTTAAAATTGGTATATTTAGATATACTTGATCCAAGTAGCAAGTAATCGAATTGGGTTGGTTGCCATGGCCGTCAGATCATAGGAGAAAAGCAGGGTTTAAAGGCCCTCTCCTCCCATTCAATGAGGTCTCCTATGGCGGTAGGGGTGCCGCTGTAATTATATCCTATGCAGATGAAGCAGCGAAAGAAATTAATTGTAAAGGTTCAATTGTGAAATTTATCATGAATGTGTTAGATTAGATCTAAAAGAATATTCATGATTTATTTTAATTGAGTTATTTTCTGTTATATAGATAGCAATAGGATTGCTATTTATGAAATATGCTGATGTATTTGTGAAATGAGTCAACATATTTGGTGAACAGAAAATAAAATCTTTCAAATTTAAAAATTATTTTTGAAATACCAAATCCTGACCCATCAGCCCAAATACTTAATTAAAAGAATTAAGTGTTGTCTAGTAGGTCTAGAATTGTGAATTAAGACCTAAGACAATTGCATAAACTTGTGGGTCAATGGATTAGATGGATTAGGTCCATAATTGGGTTAGACCTAAGGTTAGTTTAAAGAAATAGACTAAATTAGGGTAATTAGTTAAATCTAATCAAAAGTTAAATTAGATTAGGTCAAGGATACTCTAGACTCAACTCCAATAGTTGTAGTTGAATGGGTCCATGTCTTTAACTAGACCAAGATGGACTTAATTCATGGCTACGCGGTGGAACCCTATTTACTAAGTTGATCAAATTAAAACTAATGAACCGGTTGGTGTCTAAGGTAAGTTTGACAGTTTGACTAGTGGTTTTTAAGTGGGAGCTACTCGTAGTGATTCGATCTCTGACGAGTTAAAGGCTTATCCCCACCATTGATCTCACTTACCTAGCCAACTTGGTAAATTAGGTTTTGATTAGATCACTTGGTGATTAGGGCTCACCCATGTCAGTAGGTAAATCAGTTTGACTGATTTAGGTGCTCCTAATGCCAGCTTTAATTAAATCTTTTTTAATCTGACTTGGTGAAGTCAGTGGGAGGATTGAAATTGGCTGGATATTTTTTCTTCTCATATATCCTTTAATAAAATCCTCAAAAATTATTAGGTCCCTAAAAATGATTAAGTTATATTGATAACTAAGTCATAGCCTCTCATTAAGTGAGTGATAATAAGTCCATTAGTTTAATAATCATTGGAGGCCCAAAGGCCTGGTGCTTATTGACTAATGGAATTATCATTCAAATATGATAATTTGGTTTGAGTCTTTCTGATGGTGATCGGTTGGCCGGCCAAAGTTGGGCCTGATCATTTATTGGTCCGATTCACCAAATCAAATCATGTTAATGGTTGGACCTAACCAGATCTTTTCAGTGGAGGCCAAAGCCTAGTGATTAGGTTTTGGGGCAAAATCAATTACTAGAAGTTGTTTAGAGAAATAACTGGTTATGAATCTACCCATAGATGCACATGCGTTGACTAACCAAAGTTGGGCTCGTGTGTAGTCTGTGTGGATTCTAGTACCCACTAAGAAATTAAAGTAATTTCTCGAATTGGAGGTTGAGGCTACCAGTTCGTAAAAATACTGGGAGAAACTTTAGACTAAAGTCCAAGTCTTTAGTATTTATAATTTATGTACTAATGAGGTCTGGTTTTTCTTTATGCAGCTATGGTTACTACCCTGTCCCTCCGGTCATTATTAGATAATGACAAGCTCATGGGACCTAATTTCGATAGCTGGTATCAAAAATTAAAAATCATTCTTGAGCATGAGTGGATCCTTTATGTAGTAACGGATCCGGCACCTAAGGAGCCAGCCCCGAATGTTAGAGGGACGGTCCGAGACACTTCTCAGAAGTGGCTCAACGATCGCACCACCGTTCGATGCATTATGCTGGCGGCAATGAATGATGAGTTCAGCCGTAGGTTCGAGAATGCCCAGCCACAGGAGATGCTTCAAATGTTGAACAACTCCTTTGGCATGCCTGACGATGTTGAAAGTTACAAAACTAGTTGTGCCATTTTCAATGCTCGGATGAGGGATGGAGCCTCAATCACTGATCATGTACTGTACATGATCGAAATGATTGAGCACCTAACTAAACTGGGTTTTTCCCTGCATGAGCAGCTCGGTAAGGATGCGATCCTTAATTCATTGCCCAAGTCCTTCCTCCCCTTCCTTACTCATTTTCGGATGACAAAGCCTGCAGTGAACTACCACGATTTGTTGGGGTTGCTGCAGAACTTTGAGAAGGATCACCAGCTCCATAAGGAGTCGGTGAATGTTGTGGGAGGGTCTTTTTCTGGTCATCGACCCTTTAAGAAAGGGAAGAAGAAGAACAAGAAGAAGAAGAATAAGAAGGTGCAGCTGAATGCTATGACGTCTGCGCAGGGTCAGACCAAGAAGTGCAAGCCCGACCAGAGCCAGGCGGAGTGCTTCTTTTGCAAGAAGCAGGGGCACTGGAAGAGGAACTATCCTCTATACATTGCTTCCCTGGACCCGAACAGGCCAAAGAAGAAGCAAGGTACTTATATGATAACACCTTGCAACTTTTTCATTTGTGATACTACTGCCTGGGTATTGGATACTGGAAACCCTTATCATATTTACAATTCGATGCAGGGTCTGCAGGTCAGTAGGAGATTTGATGAAGGCGATAGATTCCTGAATGTTGGAGATGGAAGCAAAGTTCTAGTTCTAGCATTAGAAATCATGAACCTTGTAATCAATTCTCGAAACATAATTCTGAGTGAATGTCACTATTGTCCAAGCTTTTTATTAAATATTATTTCTGTAGGCCTTTTGGCCATGAACGGTTATCAATTTTTAATAAAAGGAAACATTTGTAATATCATTTTGAATGGTGTTACAATGTTTGTTGGATAACTTAATAATGAAATTTACTTTCTATCACAACCTGTTAATGTGGTTAAAATCTCCGGTAAACGCCCTAGAATAGATAATATGTCAGAAGTCTACCTTTGGCACTGTAGGCTAGGTTATATCAATAAGAACAGGATAAACAGATTGGCTCAAGAAGGAATTCTTGAAGTAAGTGATTGTGAATCACTTCCAACCTGTGAGTCCTGTCTTCTTGGTAAAATGACCAAATCAACTTTTACTGGAAAAGGTGAGCGAGCCAGTGAACTCTTGGGTTTGGTACATTCTGATGTATGTGGACCCATGAGCTCAAGTGCAAGAGGTGGATATTTCTACTTCATAACCTTCACAGACGACCTATCGAGGTATGGGTATGTCTATTTAATGAAGCATAAGTCGGAGTCATTTGAAATGTTCAAACTATTCTGAAATGAGGTAGAAAAATAAACTGGAAAGTGTATTAAAACTCTTCGATTTGATCGAGGAGGTGAATACCTTTCCAATGATTTTCTGACATATCTTGGAGAGAATGGGATTCTCTCTCAGTGGACTCCTCCTAAAATACCACAACATAATGGTATATCTGAAAGGAGGAATCGGACCTTGTTGGACATGGTTCGATCCATGATGGGGTTTGCTGGTCTACCGATCTCCCGCTGGGGATATGCACTCGAATCGGCTTGTTACCTTCTAAATAGAGTTTCGAGTAAGTCTGTAACTAAAATGCCATATGAGATATGGATAGGACGTAAGCCAGTACTCTCACACCTTAGGGTTTGGGGGTGTCCGACTTATGTTAAACGTTTAATTACGGACAAGCTTGGACCTAGGTCTGACAAGTATAATTTTATAGGGTACCCAAAAGAGACCAAAGGGTATTACTTCTACCTAGCTGATGAGCAAAAAGTGTTTGTCAGCCTTAAGATAATCTTTTTGGAAAAGGAGTTCCTTGGTGAAAGGACTGTTGCCTCTAAGGTCGAACTTGACGAAGTTCGGCAGGTGAAAAAACCGACACAAGTTGCTGAACCTAAACCAGATTTGATTAGATCAGATCCGGAGCCCATTATTCAAGTACCCTTAAGGCGATCTGGTAGAGTACCACGTCAACCGGACAGATACTATGGTTTCTTGGTTCGGGATGGTGATCCTATCGAACTTGATGAAAATGATAAGGATCCGATCACCTACATCGATGCAATGCAAAGATCCGACTTTGAGAAATGGCTGAAGGCCATGAAATCCGAAATGGAGTCCATGAAGGTCAACGATGTGTGGACATTGGTTGACCCACCCGAAGGAGTAAAATCCATAGGGTGTAAGTGGGCCTTCAAGATGAAGAGGGGCGCAGACGGAAAGGTGGAAACCTATAAAGCCTGTTTGGTTGCCAAGGGATATCGTCAACGTTATGGTATAGACTATGACGAGACATTTTCTCCTGTGGCAATGCTCAAATCCATTCAGATTATGCTTGCATTAGCTGCTCATCTGGACTATGAAATCTGGCAGATGGATGTGAAGACAACTTTCCTAAATGGAGAGCTGGATGAAGAGGTGTATATGATACAACCTGAAAAATTCACATCCACAGATGAGTCTAAGGTGTGCAGGCTACAGAGGTCCATTTATGGACTTAAGCAGGCATTACGGAGTTGGAACATACGTTTTGATAAGATGATCAAGACGTATGGCTTCGTTAAGAATGGAGAAGAGCCATGCATTTATAAGTGGGCTAATGGTCCAGTAGTAGTATTTCTTATATTGTATGTGGATGACATTCTCTTAATTGGGAATCATATCCCTGCATTACAGGGAATAAAGATTTGGCTGTCGTCACAGTTCTCTATGAAAGATCTGGGAGAAGCTTCCTACATCCTAAGGATGAGGATCTATAAGGATAGATCTAAAAGGTTGCTTGGTTTATCTCAGTCCACATACATTGATACTATGCTGAAGAGGTTCAGCATGGAGAATTCTAAGAAAGGCTATCTTCCGATAGGCCATGAAATTTCTCTCTCGAAGAGGGATTGTCCGACAACACCTCAAGAGAGAGAGCGTATGGGTAGGATTCCATATGCTTCGGCAGTGAGATCTATCATGTACGCCATGACATGTACATGACCAAATGTGGCATACTCACTAGGGGTAGTGAGTAGATACCAATCTGATCCAGGGGAGAATCACTGGAAGATTGTTAAAACCATCCTAAAGTATTTAAGAAATACTAAGGACCAGTGGCTTGTTTATGGTGAATCGGACTTGAGACTTATAGGGTTTACAGACTCTAGTTTCCAGTCTGATCACGATGACAGCAAAAGTGTGTCGGGATTTATTTTTACCCTTAATGGTGGGGCTATCCGCTGGAAAAGTTTCAAACAGCACACAGTGGCTGATTTAGTTTACGAGGCAAAGTATGTCGCTGCATCAGATGCTGCCAAAGAAGTGGTGTGGCTGAGAAAATTCATCACTGAGCTTGGAGTAGCACCCTCCCTTGTTGGTCCAGTTCTGCTCTACTGTAACAGCTCTGTAGGCATTGCTCAGGTGAAGGAACCAAAGGCACACCAGCGGACGAAGCATATTCTGCGCCGCTACCATCTCATCCGAGAAATTATGGATCGAGGTGACGTCGATCTTTAGAAGATCGATGGAAAGGAGAACTTGGCTGACCCATTCACTAAAGCCATTGCGGTGAAGGAGTTCGACAACTACAAGTCGAAGATGGGTATTAGATACTGCACCGATTGGCTTTAGGCCAAGTGAGAGATTGTTGGAAATAGTATCCCAAAGCCAATCGTCAGCCTGTTGACGGTTGTGCTCATTTTTATATTTGTACATGAATTATGAATTAATAAAAATTATTTTGATATTTTTCATCACAAAATGTTTCATCTTCTAATGAACTCCTATGTTGTGGTGAAGTTCTTAAGACTATTTAGACTTGACAAAGGAGGATTTATCGTTTAGTCCTTAAATCTGTTCGCGATCAAATGATACGTTGTTACCAAGAACGACAATATTTATCAAGCATAGGTTGTTGTGTGCCATATAGGTTGGTTGTCCTCTTAACCAATGAGTGTGGAGACACTGGTATGGCATACAGGTGAGATGTAAGGGTACATCTGCACCGAACGTGACTGACTCTGGAGCTATTTCTGCTGTCAAGATTTGCTCCGATGGAATATGGGTATAAATATCCCTCTGACCTGAGACCGCCACGGTGGCTTGCAAGCAACTCACTGCACTTAGGTATTGGACTACTTGAATTTCTAATTCAGTGACGGAAGGTTGCTGGGTGTAGTCAAGTACTTGACTTGTCGGTGCGTGTGTCAAGATGGGATTGACCACTCTAGTTTAGGAGCTATGTATAGTCGTGTTTCAATTTAGCAAAATTTTGGCCAGGGTAGTCCTTGTGAGGAGTCACAGGACTATTTGAGTTGAGCATGATTCGGATGATCTGATCAGGGTTGACAGTTTAACCCTGAGTCATCCTAAACATAGGGGTCAAAAGGATGAATTATACAGTAACTATATTCATGTAGGTCCTGAGTGTTGCGATTGCGACTTTTCGACCTATTCGGACATCGGGTACCATTGCTAGATGGTCACTTCGATTAGTACAGGAATTGGTTCCTGTGCTACAGGCTTAGGTTCGAACCTGCGGGGTCACACACATTAGAGGTTCCTATCTGATCTGATGGCTGATGTAGAATCCTACATGTTTGAGACTTAGTGATCGAGAATCAGGATTCTCTGATCACGAGTTCCACACATTATGGGTACCGGGGTCAAGAGTCCCACTGGTTGGGACTTTTCGATCAGTGTTACATATCGATGAATTCTGATGCCCGATTGCCCATCGGATTTGGACTCAATATTTATGAGAGGTTTAATTAGTGATTTGATCATTAATTAACTCAATTTGATTGAGTAATTATTTTTAGATCAAGTCTAATTGAATTGGATTCAGTTGGGTTTGACCCGATTAGGTTAAGAGTTGACCTAATCGTCAAGATGGTTTGGTCCCTAATTTGATCAGGGGTTGGGCTTAGTCAATTCCTGATTTGATTAAGATTTTATTGAGCCTAATTAAGCCTAATTAAGTTGGGTTTAAATTAGTCTAATTGGACCTAACTTATTTGGTTCAATTAGGTTGGTTTAAATAATTAAACCATCTTGACCCAATCTCTATGCGCCACCTCACTTCCATTGCACCCATTTGAATTCATAAGAAGGAACTTCTCATGAATTATTTCTTCATGCCAAGCCCTCTTCACGCCCCACTTTAATGTGCCTTATGAATGGATAAGGATGATTGGTTGGCCATTCAAATTCAAAATAAAGTTTGAATTTGAATGGGCAATCAATCTTTGCACCTTATCCCTTTTTTTATGCCTCATTTATTACATGAGAAAAGGTTTCTCATGAAATCACTTCATGCATAATTTAAGCCGCGCCTCATACCTTTAGTGGATAAGGGATGAGTTGGTGTCCATTTGAATTCAAAATTTGATTTGAATTCAAATGTGCAATTACTCATCTTTATCCTTTCTTTTGGATAAGATGTTTGACGTTGTTATAAAAGGAGGAGAAAAGTGGGGCGTGCAATAAGAAGATTTTTGAAGAAAAATTCTAGGGCATGAGAAGTCTTGTGCGTGAGAAAAAAGTCTATATCCTTCCAAAAGAAAAAGAAAGAAAAGAAAGAAAAGTGGGTGCAAAGTTTTCGATGAGTTTTCTAGAGTTTTAGCCTGGGGTTCGGGAAGTGAGAAAGTGAGCTACGAGTATCGTGAGCCCACAAAATTTTAGAGAGATATTCAACATCCTCTCAAGCACATCTGTTGATGATCTGAAGTATCCGAAGAATCGACAGACATCGATCGAAGGAGTTCGATCAGCATCGACCGTCAAAAGGGTTCTACAATGAGCTAGCACTCGTGAGGGTCGATCAGATCAGAAGCTTCGTGTGGATGATCCACAGAGACTAGACATGCTGTGTAGCTGCATCACGATGATCAGACTCTCCCGATGATGATCAGATTGCGGCAATCTACTACCCGCACAAAGATATTGTGTTCTGAACATATTACAGTAAAGTGTTTACTGTTCGAATTTGAATTTCAAATTTAAATGCATGCATGCTATATATCATATTTAAATCCTAGTGTAGGATAAATTTATATTAATTAATTAGATTAATTAATATTTTTTTACTATAAAATCATGATTTTGAAAAAGTTTTAAAATTACCATTTTACCCCTGCACTGAATTTCGCTTTAGCTCCACCATTCAAAATAAAGATATAATCCGACATGCTTCTGCTGTCATCATGGTTAGATTGAAAGCTGGAGTCTGTGAACCCCACAAGTTTCAGATCTGACTCGCCATAAATCAACCATTGGTCCTTAGTATTTCTCAAATACTTAAGGATGGCTTTAATCACTTTTCAGTGATTTTTTTCAGGATCAGATTGGTATCTACTCACTACTCCTAGTGAGTATGCCACATCTAGCCTTGTACATGTTATGGTATACATGATAGATCCCACGATCGAAGATATGGGACTCATACGCTCTCTCTCTTCAGGAGTTGTCGGACAATCCTTCTTAGAGAGAGAAATTCCATGGCCTACGGTAGATAGCCCTTCTTGGAATTCTCCATGCTGAACCTCTTCAGCACAGTGTCTATGTATGTAGACTGAGATAATCCAAGCATCCTTTTAGATCTATCCCTATAGATCTTCATCCCTAGGATGTAGGATGCTTCACCCAAGTCCTTCATGGAGAACTGCGATGACAACCAAACTTTTATTTTCTGTAGTACGGGAATGCTATTCCTGATTAAGAGCATGTCATCCATGTACAAGATAAAGAATACCACAACTGGATCATTTGCCCATTTATAGATGCAGGGCTCTTCTCCGTTCTTAACGAAGCCATACGTTTTGATCACCTTATCAAAATGCATGTTCCAACTTTGAAAAGCTTGCTTCAATCTATAAATGGATCTCTGAGGCTTGCACATATTGGACTCATCTATGGATGTAAACCCCTCAGGTTGTATCATATACACCTCTTTGGTTAGCTCTCCATTCAGGAAAGCTATTTTTACATCCATCTGCCAGATCTCATAATCCAGATGGGCAGCTATTGCAAGCATTATCCGAATAGATTTGAGCATTGCCACAGGGAAGAATGTCTCATCATAGTCAATAACATAACGTTGATGATACCCCTTGACAACCAGATGGGCTTTATAGGTCTCCACCTTTCCGTCTGCACCCCTCTTCCTTTTGAAGACCCATTTACACCCAATGGGTTTAACCCCTTCAGGTGGGTCAACCAATGTCCATACATCATTGATCTTCATGGATTCCATATCGGATTGCATGGCTTCAAGCCATTTCTCAAAATCAGATCTCTACATTGCATCCATATAGGTAATCAGATGCTCATCGTTCTCATCGAGTTCGATGAGATCATCATTTCGGACCAAAAAACTATAGTATCTGTCTGACTGATGCGGTACTCTATCGAATCACCTTAATGGTGCAGGTACATTGGGCTTTGGATCTGATTAAATCAAATCTGACTCAGGTTCAGCTATTGGTGTCGGTCCTTCTATCTGTTGAACTTTGTTGCCCAGCTATGCAACCCAAGAGGGGGGGGGGGTGAATTGAGTTTCTAAAAAATTTTAAGCCCAACAGATTACTTATGAAGAACAAAACTAAGACTTTAAATCAATATTAATTACCTAAAGCAGGAATGCAAGAATATAATAAAGAAATAAAGTGAAGCGATAAAGCACACCACAAACACAAGGATTTATAGTGGTTCGGTGCTAACCTTGCACCTACATCCACTCCCCAAGATCTTACTTGGGAATTTCAATCCACTATCCTTTGTATTCAACCCGAATACAAAACGTCGGAAACTCCGACACTAGCTATCCCAAGCTAGATCACTTATTTCTCGGGTACAAGTAAACCCAAAATACTCCGATTTCAGGTTCGGATCAACCTTTCCTTGTTTTGGAAATCCTCCAAAAATAAGAACAAAAACTCACAAAGAGTTAGAAAATTTTGAGCACAGATTAATACAATAATAGCTCCTTAAATGAGCGAATATAACAATAAAAGCTTTACTCAAATGAAGAACCCCTTTTTAGAATTTTCTCAAAGTGGATGAACGCTTGAATGCTTGAGAAGAGGTTGATTGATGATTGAAGATCTCTTGAAAGCTTTGAACGATCTCTAGATCAAGGTTGAAACAACAGGCGTGAAGGATTCTCTCCTTGAAAGCTCTTGCTTTTCTCTTTCACACTCTCTCTGGTATATTGTGGATCCTCTCTCTTTTTCTTTTTGGATTTTTTGTTGATCTCAGACTTTTTCTTGCAAATTTTGGATCCTCTCTTCTGTTCTTCTCTCTTTGATCTGCCGATTGATCTTCTTCTTTTTCTCTCCAATTTGATCTGCTATTTAAACTGCAATTTCTTTCACCATTTCAAGCATTTTGTAGCATTAGAAGCAAGAGAAAATAATTTAGGTAGATAAAGAGCCGTTAGAGCAATTTTAGGAAGCATAAATGGCAATTAAAATGAGCAAAAAAATAGCCATTGCTGATATTTTCCATCACAGGGGTCGACTCATGAGTCGACTCATGCATCAGGAGTCGACTCATGAGTCGACTTCTGTTGCACAGACCAGAAGGTCTGATTTTTGGATTTTTCGGCTCAAATCAGCAGAGGTCGACTCATGAGTCGACTCATGCCTTGTGGGTCGACTCATGAGTCGACTCACAGGTCGTGCCAAGTCAAAAATCCAGCGTGCCATGGAAATTTTTTGCGTGCCAATCAGCTCACAGTGCCATGAGTTGACTCATGAGTCGACTCATGCACTTCAAACCTTCATAACTTCAAAAATATAAGTCCAAATACAATAAAATTTTCACCAATAGTTTACAAATCATTTGTTCTATCAAATAATACTATCAAATCAGAATTTTAGTAAAATTACGATTTTTCCCTTGAAGAGCATGAGGACTTTTTCATTTTAAAATTATTTGTATCCCTTCAATCTGCTTTGTAATCATCAAAATCAATCTAGGAGCAACAATCTCCCCCTTTTTGATGATGACAAAATATTTGAACAAAAATATTTATGTTAATGCATTAATTTCAAAAGAATCCATTATAGGTGTATATGCTTGAAAAGAGTATGATTCTTTTGGCATGTAATATAAATGCAAAAATAGTTTGTCCATTTTCTTAAAGATTTGAAAAGGGTATTAGATCATTTTGAGTTTAAGATATATCAGAGCAAGAGAAGATAAATAACTTTTGCAATGTATCAGAGCAAAAAAAATAATTTTTACAATGATATCAGAAAAGATTTTACAATGTATCAGAGCAAGAAAATTTTATAATATATCAGAGAAAATTTCACACTGTATTAGAGCAAATGTCAGAGAAAATTTCACACTGTATTAGAGCAAATGTCAGAGAAAATTTTACACTGTATCAGAGCAAATGTTATAATATATCAGAGAAAATTTCACACTGTATCAGATCAAATTTTATCATGTATCAGAGTAAGTTAAAAAAAATTTTAGGGTGTATCAGAGTAAATCAAATTTCTTAAGTTGTATCAAGGTAAATAAAATTTCAAAAGATGTATCAGAGCAAGTTTGAATTTTGAAATATATCAGAGCATATAAAAACAAATACTTATTTGCATTGTACTTATGATTTTGCTTTTGATGGATGGCTTTTAGTTTAAGTTCTGTCTGATACCAAATTTCGATACCAAATTTCTCAAAGTTTTGTTTAATTTCTCCAATATTTGTTTCCCAATATATTTTTTTTTAATCTTTCAATTTTTGTTTAATTTCTCAAGTTTGGTTTAATCTTTCAATTCTTGTTTTTGTTTAATTTCTCCAGTTTGGTTTAATCTTTCAATCTTTATTTTTCTTTAATTTCTCCCCCTTTTTCTCATAATTTAGGGTTTTGCTCTTTTTTTTTTAATTTCAATTTTTGTTTTTGTTTAATTTCTCCCCCTTTTTGACATCATCAAACATAGTTAACTCTTCCTTTTTCTGAAACATTCTTTAATTTCTTCCCCTTTAGAGTTTTTCACAGATGTTTGCTCCCCCTTAATATAGCAATTATCAACAGCAAACAACAACAAGGAGAAGATAATATTTCCACAAAAAGAAAATATATAACCAAAATATGATCGATATCATTACAAAGAGGTAGAAATATAGGTAAAAGATGATTCCATTAATATCATAATTGTTTCAATACATAAAATTCAACCAGCTAAATGTCAATACATGGCCCCAAGGTATAGATCCTAAAACAAGACACTAACACCTAGGATCTAGTAAAGATCAAGATAAGTCAATGATCGGAGTCATCAGATATAGGGTGAGGAGATGATGGATCAGAAGTGCGTCCTCTACCCCGTCTGCCTCTGCCACGAGCAGGAGAGCGAGATGAACTGGGTGGCTGAGAATGCTGAGATGCTAGGGCTGATACCATGAGTCTGATAGAATCAAGTACGTTCAGTGCTCTGGAAATAGATTGAAGTAGAGCAGTGAACTGGGTGGTAGCATGCTCACTCGATCCTCGGATCTCTTTCCTCAGTAATTCATATCCTCCTTCTAGAGCTCCTCTGAGCCTGCCAGCCTCTGCAGTGAGGTCTGTGACCTCAATAGTAGACTCCTGTGGCTGGGGATGGGCCAATGCAAGGACTTGCCCCTGCAAGTCTAGAACTCTGCCAGTAAGTCTCCAGACTGTGTCCTCAAGCTGCTGGATCCTGATGGACTGATCTGATATCATCTGAAACACAGTGAAGATGTGGGGAGTAATGGTCTGATTAGAAGAGGTAGCTCCAGGTGCAAAAGAAGTACTACCCCACTAGCTAGACAGCAAAGAAGCCACACGCTGAGATATATGCTCGATCTGATCGTCAGCCAGTCTGAACTCTGAATGAGGTGCTCTGCTCTCTGGCTGATACACTGGTGTGGGCATCCTAGTAAACTCAGAAGGGCCAGCCTCAGTATCAGGAATGAACTGGGTATCCGGTGATGCTTCCCTGAAGTCATGTACAGGAGAAGATGGACCTTCTTCTTCTACTCTGCCTTCAGTTCTGTCTTCAGCTCTTTCCTCAGCTCTCTCCTCAGCTCTTTCTTCAGAGCCCTTGATCCAACCACCAACAGTCTTTGTAATTCCCATTCGGTGCAGGCTGTGTTGGTTGAAAGTGTCCACATGTGAGAGTTTGGTAGGTGTCTCCCCCTCACAGCTAACTCCAAACCTCCTAAATACTCTAGTAAGGGCCATACCATAAGGCAAGTGTGCCTTGGATCTGTTCAAAGTTTCTCTCATGGCCTCTATCATAAGTGCAGGGAGGTTTAGGGGGGTCTGAGTGATGATATGAAACATGACACATACATCTCTGCCAGATAGTAGATCATGCCTACCACTCCTAGGAAAGAAGAGTTTTGTTACAATCTGATGCAGGACCCTCATCTCAATGGATAATAGCTTTGCTTCCAATTTGTTTAAACTTCCTGAAAAAGCTTCTCCTAAGATAATTCTGATCCCTTCTTCTTTAATTGGGAGTTCCATATATGAGTATCCTTCACTAGGCAACTGAAGTATATCTCCCAATATCCTAGAATCCAAGCATATGTCAATTCCCTTTACAGTTGAAGTTACTGACCCACTTCCATAATGTAGGTTTTGGTAGAACTCTCTAACTAGATCAACATAGGTGACTTCCTTAAGGGAGCAGTAGAGTTCCCATCCTTGATTTTTGATCTTGGTAGCAAAAGTAAAGCCTTCTTTCTCAAAGAACCGAAAATCTATATTTTTCCCGGTTTCTACTTTTCTATCAGAAAGAGGATTTACACTGGGGCTTATGGAGGATTGAGAGGGACCTTGAGCAGGTACTGAAACTGGAGTGGGAACACTGGAAGACTGAACATGCCTTTTCTTTCGGACAATTTCCTCAGGCTCACGGATTGATTTCCTTCTTTGGGGAAGTTTCATCTTTGGAGCCATATCCAATAAAGTAGCAGACAAGAAGACTTGAATTGAGAGGAGGAGGGATCACAAGAGAGTAAAGAGGAATTTTAGTGGAGAAAAGAAGTAGATTTTGAATGAACGGTGAAGTTCTAGGGCACGTTCCACCCGTGCCAATCACTGCGAGAAAGCACAGAAAAATCCTTTTCAAGGAGGCGATTTTTGGTGGTGAGGAGGAGGGAGAATTGCCTCAAAATTAATCCTTGGATTTGGAGCAAGAAGAGTTGGAGAAGACAGCTTTTGGAAGAAGAACGATGGGAAGATGAGTCGTCTCACAAATAGTAACCCTTATAAAAACAATGAACCCGTTGAAAGTTGGTGGGATTTACAAGTTTGCCATTGAGTCAACTCATGGGGGTCGACTCATGAAGTTCAGAAATTCAGGAAAAATGCAAATAAATTCCAAAAAAATTCAAAATTTTGGGAGAAAGAATTTTGCTCAATGATAAATTTTTAGAGTGATAAATCTGAGCTTTTGGGACTAGGATGGATGTTAAAAATTGAGCTCTAATCAATTCTTTGAAAATTGAGAAATTTTAGGCAAATGGATATAGAATTCCTAGATTTCTCCTAATTTCACAGAATCTATCCTCACTAAGGGCCTTTGTAAAGATATCGGCTAATTGATTTTCAGTGCAAACATATTCAAGAATTACATTTTTGTTTTGAACATGTTCTCTTATAAAATGATGTCTTATTTCAATATGTTTGGATCTTGAATGTTGAATTGGATTTTTAGATAGATTTATGGCACTTGTGTTGTCACATCTTATTGGTATTTCATTAAGTTTGATTCCAAAGTCTTCGAGTTGTTGCTTAATCCACAAGATTTGAGCACAACAACTTCCGACTATAATGTATTCGGCCTCAGCCGTAGACAGTGCCACCGAATTTTATTTCTTGCTAAATCATGAGATTAGGTTAACTCCAAGAAATTGGCAAGTTCCACTTGTGCTTTTTCTATCTAATTTACATCCAGCAAAATCAGCATCTGAATATCCTAATAAATTAATTTGTGAGTCCTTAGAGTACCATAGCCCTATAGTTTGTGTACCATTTAAGTATCTAAGGATTCTTTTAACAGCATTCAAATGAGATTCCTTAGGATTAGATTGATATCTAGCACATAAGCAAACACTAAACATGATATCAGGCCTACTTGTAGTTAGATATAATAATGAGCCAATCATACCTCTATAGTATTTTAAGTCTACGCTTTTACCTTCATCATCCTTGTCAAGCTTACTTGAGGGACTCATTGGTATGCCAATTGGTTTGCAGTTCTCCATTCCAAATCTTTTGAGTAGTTCCTTGGTGTACTTGCTTTGGGTGATGGAGATTCCCTCTTTTGATTGTTTGATTTGGAGTCCGAGGAAGAAGGTGAGTTCTCCCATCATGCTCATCTCGAACTCTCCCTGCATAAGCTTAGCAAAGTCTTGACAAAGGGATTCATTAGTAGACCCAAAAATTATGTCATCAACATAAATTTGTATAATTAGCATATCATTTTGGTTTCTTTTAATAAATAGGGTTGTATCTACATTGCCTCTTGAGAAACCATTATTTAGTAGAAATTTGCTTAGCCTTTCATACCATGCTCTAGGTGCTTGTTTTAGACCATATAAAGCTTTATTTAATCTAAAGACATGATTGAAAAAAGCATGATTTTCAAATCCAGGGGGTTGTTCTACATATACTTCTTCAAAAATATATCTATTTAAAAATACACTTTTAACATCCATTTGAAATAGTTTGAATTTCATAAAGCAAGCATAAGCAAGTAGAAGTCTAATGGCTTCTAATCTAGCAACAGGTGCAAAGGTTTCATCAAAATCAATTCCTTCTTCTTGATTATATCCCTTAGCAACCAGTCTTGCTTTATTTCTAATTACATTTCCATGCTCATCTAATTTGTTTCTAAAGACCCATTTTGTGCCAATTATTGAATAATCTTTAGGTCTTGTTACTAAGGTCCAAACATTATTTCTTTCAAATTGATTAAGTTCTTCTTGCATAGCATTAATCCAGTTATGATCATTTTCAGCTTCTTCAAAAGTTTTAGGTTCAAGTTGAGATACAAATGCACAATGATTAAGTACATCTCTAAGTGAAGAATGGATTTTTACCCCATGCATAGGATCACCAATTATTAACTCCTTAGGGTGGTTGTGAACATACCTCCATTCCTTGGGTAGGTCATTTGTACCTTGAGGTTGTTCTTAAATTTCTTCACCTCTTTCATTTTGTTCGTCTTCTTGATCCTTGTCTTCTGGAGTTGCTGAATCTTTCAGAGTGATCTCCTTTATACCTTCTATTAGTGGATCTGCATCATCAACACCCTCATTCTTCCTTGAAGGAAGATCGTTAGATTCATCAAAGACAACATGTATGGACTCCTCAACTACTAAAGTTCTTTTGTTGAACACTCTAAATGTTTTACTAGTGGAGAAGTAACCTAGAAAGATTGCTTCATCTGATTTTGCATCAAATTTACCAAGTTTTTCTTTGCCATTATTTAATACAAAATATTGGCAACCAAAAATATGAAAATATGTAATATTTGGTTTTCTTCCTTTCCAAAGTTCATAGGGGGTTTTCTTTAAAAATTATCTAATTAAAGCATGATTTAAAATATAACATGCTGTGTTAATAGCTTCTGTCCAAAAATATCTTGGAAGGTTGCTTTCACAAAGCATGGTACGGGCCATTTCTTCTAAGGTTCTGTTTTTTCTTTCAACTACCCCATTCTGTTGGGGTGTCCTAGGAGCAGAGAAGTTATGGCCAATTCCATTTTCATCACAAAAATTTTCAAAGTCATGATTTTCAAATTCTGTTCCATGATCACTTCTAATATTTTGAATTGAAAACCCTTTTTCATTAGTGACTTTTCGATGAAATTTTGTGAAAATTTGAAAAGTTTCATTTTTGTGAGCTAAAAAGAAAATCCAAGTAAAACGAGAGTAATCATCTATTATTACAAATCCATATCATTTTTCTCCTAGACTAGTGGTTCTAGTTGGTCCAAATAAATCCATATGTAAGAGCTCTAAAGGTCTAGAAGTTGAAACAGTATTTTTGGATTTAAATGATACTCTAGTTTGTTTACCTAATTGGCATGCATCACAAATTCTATCCTTTTCAAAATTCAATTTTGGCAAATCGAAAACTAAATCCTTTTTAATTAATTTTGAGAGAGAATGCATGCTAATGTGTGCAAGTCTACGATGCCACAGCCAACTAGTCTCATTTATTTTAGCATTTAAGGAAACTAGGCATTGCATGTCTAATTTAGTTAAATCATTCAAGTCTACCATATAAACATTGCCATGCCTATGTCCTATAAATTTAATGCCATCGTTAATAGGACTCGTCACAATACAAACAGATGATTCAAAACTTACTTTATACCCTTTATCACAGAATTGACTGATGCTAAGTAAGTTATGCTTTAAACCTTTAACTAATAAAACATTCTCAATGTATTTGGAGGGAGTGATACCAATGTTACCTATCCCGATGATCTTTTCTTTGCCATTATCTCTAAAGGTGACCATCCCTCCATCCTTAGCATCAAGCGTGATGAATTGTGATTCATCACCAGTCATGTGTCTCGAGCATCCGCTGTCAAGATACCATTTCCTGTTTCCTTCTTGGGATGCTAGACACACCTCATTTTCGTGTGCCATCAGGCACAGGTTGGCTTGTTCTGTTGAGGTTTCCTCGTCAGAGCTTGAGTCATCACTCGCACTCCAGGTCGCCATCATTGCCTTCTTTTTGAACTTCTTTGGACCTTTCTTCAATTGTGGACATTCGGATCTGAAATGTCCTGGCTTCTTACACTCGTAGCATATAGGGGGTTGATCTTTCTCCTTTTCTTTGCTTTGATCCCCTTTTGTGAATTTCTTTCTCATCCCCTGTTTCTTTTTTCTTAGAAACTTCTTAAATTTTCGAGTGATGAGAGCCATCTCTTCATCCTGATCTTCATCTTCAGAGTCATCCGTTTCATAATCAGGCGAAGTTGTGGATTTGAGGGCAATGGTTCTTTTCTTTTTGACTTTATCCTCTTGATGTTGCTTCATGCTAAGTTCATGAGTCATCAAGGATCCAAGAAGCTCTTCTAGAGGTAGAGTGTTCAAGTCCTTTGCTTCTTGGATGGCAGTCACCTTGGCTTCCCAAGTTCTTGACAGTGACCTGAGAATCTTTCTTACAAGTTCACTGTTAGTATAAGATTTGCCAAGACTCTTTAAACCATTGATTATATCAGTAAAACGAGTAAACATAGCAGTTATGGACTCATCATGCTCTATTTTGAACAATTCATATTTATGTACAAGCATGTTTATTTTAGACTCTTTTACTTGATTTGTTCCCTCATGGGTTACTTCTAACCTATCCCATATTTCTTTAGCAGATGCACAAGTAGAAATGCGATTAAATTCACTTGCATCTAGTGCACAATAAAGGACATTCATGGCTTTGGCATTTAATTATGCCAATTTCTTGTCAACCTCATCCCATTCTTTCTCGGGTTTGGTTGATTCCTCACCATCTATAATCTTGGTGGGTGTGTGAGGACCATTCACTATGATACTCCACATATCATAGTCGAGTGCTTGTATGAAAATCTTCATCCGAGCTTTCCAATAGGTGTAATTAGACCCATTGAAAAGTGGAGGTCGGTTTGTAGATTGCCCCTCGGCTAGAGAAGTACCGACATGGGTTGCCATAGATCTTTGGCTCTTTGATTGTTAGATCAAAGAAGGGCTAGAGCACCGGCTCTGATACCACTTGTTGCCCAGCTATGCAACCCAAGAGGGGGGGTGAATTGGGTTTCTAAAAAATTTTAAGCCCAACAGATTACTTATGAAGAACAAAACTAAGACTTTAAATCAATATTAATTACCTAAAGCAGGAATGCAAGAATATAATAAAGAAATAAAGTGAAGCGATAAAGCACACCACAAACACAAGGATTTATAGTGGTTCGGTGCTAACCTTGCACCTACATCCACTCCCCAAGATCCTACTTGGAAATTTCAATCCACTATCCTTTGTATTCAACCCGAATACAAAACGTCGGAAACTCCGACACTAGCTATCCCAAGCTAGATCACTTATTTCTCGGGTATAAGTAAACCCAAAATACTCTGATTTCAGGTTCGGATCAACCTTTCCTTGTTTTGAAAATCCTCCAAAAATAAGAACAAAAACTCACAAAGAGTTAGAAAATTTTGAGCACAGATTAATACAATAACAGCTCCTTAAATGAGCGAATATAACAATAAAAGCTTTACTCAAATGAAGAACCCCTTTTTAGAATTTTCTCAAAGTGGATGAACGCTTGAATGCTTGAGAAGAGGTTGATTGATGATTGAAGATCTCTTGAAAGCTTTGAACGATCTCTAGATCAAGGTTGAAACAACAGGCGTGAAGGATTCTCTCCTTGAAAGCTCTTGCTTTTCTCTTTCACACTCTCTCTGGTATATTGTGGATCCTCTCTCTTTTTCTTTTTGGATTTTTCGTTGATCTCAGGCTTTTTCTTGCAAATTTCGGATCCTCTCTTCTGTTCTTCTCTCTTTGATCTGCCGATTGATCTTCTTCTTTTTCTCTTCAATTTGATCTGCTATTTAAACTGCAATTTCTTTCACTATTTCAAGCATTTTGTAGCATTAGAAGCAAGAGAAAATAATTTAGGTAGATAAAGAGCCGTTAGAGCAATTTTAGGAAGCATAAATGGCAATTAAAATGGGCAAAAAAATAGCCGTTGCTGATATTTTCCATCGTAGGGGTCGACTCATGAGTCGACTCATGCATCAGGAGTCGACTCATGAGTCGACTTCTGTTGCACAGACCAGAAGGTCTGATTTTTGGATTTTTCGGCTCAAATCAGTAGAGGTCGACTCATGAGTCGACTCATACCTTGTGGGTCGACTCATGAGTCGACTCACAGGTCGTGCCAAGTCAAAAATCCAGCGTGCCATGGAAATTTTTTGCGTGCCAATCAGCTCACAGTGCCATGAGTCGACTCATGAGTCGACTCATGCACTTCAAACCTTCATAACTTCAAAAATATAAGTCCAAATACAATGAAATTTTCACCAATAGTTTACAAATCATTTGTTCTATCAAATGATACTATCAAATCAGAATTTTAGTAAAATTATGATTTTGCCCTTGAAGAGCATAAGGACTTTTTCATTTTAAAATTATTTGTATCCCTTCAATCTGCTTTGTAATCATCAAAATCAATCTAGGAGCAACAAACTTCATCAAGTTCAACCTTAGAGGCAATGGTTCCTTCACCGAGGAACTCCTTTTCTAAAAAGGTTGCCTTAAGGCTGACGAACACCTTTTGTTCATCAGTATGGTAGAAAAAATATCCTTTGGTCTCTTTGGGGTATCCTATGAATGTGCATTTGTCAGACCTAGGTCCAAGTTTATCTGTAACTAACCGTTTGACATAGGCCGGGCAACCCTAGACCCTAAGGTGTGAAAGTGCTGGCTTACGTCCTGTCCATATCTCATATGGAGTCTTAATTACAGATTTACTTGAAACTCTATTTAACAGATAACAGATCGATTCGAGTGTATACCCCCAGAAGGATATCGGCAAGCTGGCAAAATCCATCATGGATCGGACCATGTCTAACAGAGTTCGATTTCTCCTTTCAGACACACCATTATGCTGTGGTGTTCCTAGAGGAGTCCATTGGGAGAGAATCTCATTCTCTCCTAGATATGTGAGAAATTCACCAGAAAGGTATTCTCCTCCTCGGTCAGACCGAAGAGTTTTAATACTCTTTTCAGTTTATTTTTCTACTTCATTTCGAAATCGTTTGAACATTTCAAATGAATCCGACTTATGTTTCAATAGATAGACATATCCATATCTGGATAGATCATCCGTGAAAGTGATGAAGTAGAAATATCCACCTCTAGCACTTGTGCTCATGGACCCGCATACATCAGTATGTACTAGGCCCAAGAGCTCAGTAGCTCTCTCACCTTTTTCAGTAAAAGGTGACTTGATCATTTTATCAAGAAGACAGGATTCATAGGTTGGAAGTGATTCACAATCACTGACTTCAGGATTTTCTCTTGAGTCAATCTGTTTATCCTGTTCTTGTTTATATGACCTAGCCTATAGTGCCATAAGTAGATATCTGATACACTATCTAATCTTAGGTGCTTGCCAGTAGAATAGACTACGTTAACAAGTTGTCATAACATATACATACCATTGTTCAAATGTCCACAAAAAATAGTAACACTATTCATAATGATATTACAAACTTGTTTCTTTATTGAAACTTCATAATCATTTTTGGCCAGAAGACCTACAGAAATAATATTTAAAAAGAAATTGAAACAGAAATGACAATCATTAAGAATAATGATATGAGACTCAAATACAAGTTTCAAGATTCTTAATGCTAAAACTGGAACTGGTCTTCCATCTCCAACGTTCAGAAACCTCTCACCTTACTCAAATCTCCTACTGACCTGCAACCCCTGCAATGAATTGCAAATATGGTAAGGGCTACCGATATTCAATACCCAATCAGTTATATCACAAATAGAGAAATTATAAGAAATTATCATATAAATACCTTGTCCAGCAACAGCTTGCTTTTTTCTCTGCCTGTTCAAGTCCAGGGAGGCAATGTACTGAGGACAGTTCCTCTTCCAGTGCCTCCGCTTCTTGCAAAAGAAGCATTCAGCTTGACTCTTATCGGGCTTGATCTTTCTGGTCTGGCCCTGCACTGATGTCCCAACCTGAACATGCACCTTCTTCACTTTCTTCTTCTTGTTCTTCTTCCCTTTCTTAAAGGGTCGAGAACCAGAAGACGGACCTCCCACTAAGTTCATCGACTCCTTGTAGAGTTGGTGATCCTTCTCAAAGTTCTGAAGCAACCCTAGTAACCCGTGGTAGTTTACTTTAGACTTTGTCATTCTATAATGAGTGAGGAATGGGAGATAAGACTTGGGCAGCGAGTTCAGTATTGCATCTTTCTCAAGCTGCTCATGCAAGAGAAAGCCGAGCTTGCTCAAACACTCCATTAGCTTGATCATTTACAATACATGATCAGTGACAGAGGCACCATCCCGCATTTTGGTGTTGAAGATGGCACAACTAGTCTTATACCTCTTCACGTCATCGGGTGTGCCAAAGGCATCCTCTAACACTTGAAGCATGTCCTTTGGCTAAGTCGTCTCAAATCTACGACTGAACTCGTTGCTTATGGCAGCCAGCATGATGCAGCGCACCATAGTCCGATCACTGAGCCACTTCTAGTAAGTATCTCTGACTATTCCACGTGCATTGGTAGTTGGCTCCTCAAGTGCAAGATCCGTTATCACATATAGGATCCATTCACGCTCCAGGACTATCTTCAACTTTCGGTACCAGCTACCAAAGTTGGATCCCACCAACTTATCATTGTCCAACAATGATCGGAGCAATAGAGAAGTGGCCATATCTGCATAAAGAAAAACTATAACCTAATTAGTAATTGATTCATTAAACCTAAAGATTTGAACTTTAATCAAACAATTTCTCTCATTATTTTATTCAAATTGATAGCCTCTACCTCCAATTCAAAGAATTATCCTAATTCCTTAGTAGGTACTAGAATCCACTTAGACTGCACACAAGCCCAACTTTGGTTGGCCAACCCATGTATATCTAAGGATAGGTTCATAACCAATTATTTCTCTAAATAATTTTTAGTAATTTTAATTTTGCCCCAGTTCCTAATCAATAGACTTTGGCCTCCACTGAAAAGGCCTAGTTAGGTCCAACCATTAACATGACCATACTTGGCCCATCTAGCCAATGAATGATTAGGCCCAATTTTAGTTGGCTAACCTAACCACCATTTAGAAAGATGCAGTCAAAAAATCATATTATGAATGATAATTTCATCAGCCGATAAGCACCAGACCTTTGGGCCTCCAATGATTATCCAACTGATGGACCCATTATCATCCACTTAATGGGAGGCTATGATCTAGTTATCACCATAACTATTTTATTTTAAGGACCTAATAATTTTAGAAGATTTAATTGATTTAGAGGAGGAGGTCAGATGAACCAGCTTATCATAATCCTCCCACTGGCTTCATTAAGTCAGCTTAAGGGAGACCATTAAAAGGGCTGGTCGAGAAGCACCTAAATCAGTCACACTGATTTACCTAGCTGACATGGGTCAGCTCGAATAGTCAAGTGATCCGATCAAAACATAATTTCACCAAGAGGCCAGGTAAGTTCGGTCGGTGGGAGGATCTGCTAAAGCTTGCCTTAGACACCATAAAAAATGGCCAGATAAGTGGGCTGCCAATTAAAAATCACCAATCTGGTTTACCTTAGATACTAACTGATTTAATTAGTTTCGATTAGATCAACTTGACAGTTCGTGCTAGACTACTTAGCCAAGAATCAAGTCCATTTAGTTCTCGTTAAAGACATGGACTTGACCAACTACAACTATTATAATTGATCTAGAGAATCCTTGACCTAATTTAAGATAACAATTGATTAGATTTAGTCAATTCTCTAATTAAGTCCATCTTTAACCTAACCTTAGGTCTAATTCAATTAATGGATCTAATTCTCACTAACTCATTAACCCAATGTGTTATGGTTTGTGTCTTAGATTCTTCAATTCACAATCCTAGAACCTAATCAAATAACTTCTTAATTCTCAATTAAGTTTTGGGCTGAGAGTTGGGGTTCGATTTTTTAAAAATAATTTTTATATTTGTAAAATATTTTTACAACATGGTTCTACCCATCAAGTTGCATGTTTGATTCATAATCAAAATACAAGTAAAATAAGCATGAAACTACTTTAGATTTAATCTAAACATGTTCATGTAATTGAAATAATTTCAACTTTAAATTGCATAAATTTTTCAGACAAATATATGATGGTTCTTTATACAAAAATTATTAACAAAAAGATTTTATTTTAGATTTAAATATCTTTTAAATTTAATAAATCATAAATTTAATCTAGATCACATCTAACAAATTTATGATTAAAGATAGATCTACACGAACTAGGACAACCATTGCACTGTAAGGGGTAAACCTTACAGCAAGACAACCTACAGTTCATGATTGATCAAAAAATTTTAATTTTAGATTTAACAATCAGATTATAAATTAAATATAATCTAAAAAATAATCTAAGTATGCATAAATAATCATGTAATAAATAACTTAGGCTCTGATACCAATTGAAGGAACCAGATCTAGGGTTTTAGGGCTAGATCTTGAAATTTTTTCAAAATCAGACAGCGGAAGACTAGAATAAATCAAAATTTATCTTATAAAATCAGAAAATTCCTAGATCTAAGATCTTATTACATGATTATTACATGGTATTAAATTAAAAATTAAAATATAAAGAGCAAGAACTACATGTTGATCATATCAACATGTTTCTTACTACATCTAATGTATGTAAAATATAATAGATCAGATCTATTACCTTGCAAGTTAGATGTTCTAACTTTGCTGATCTGAGCTTGAGGAGGATGTTGTAAGCCACACACTCATCCGATCTCTAGGAGTCGTCCACATGAGCTCACGAATCACGATCAGAAGTCCTGATCTAGAAAATCAGCACAGTATGCTAGTACTGCACTGATCCTTCTTCGATGGTCGATCAGATGCTTCCTTCTTCTTGATTTAGACTCTTTTAAAGATGAGAAGTAGGAGAAGTTTTAGATGAGACACTCTCAGAAAACCTACAGATGGAGGAAGGGAAGAGATGAACCCAGCAACTCTAGAAGAAGACCCTCTTCTTCTTCTCTTTGCTTTAACCTAGACACCTAGTTTTGTATCTATTAGATCTCCATGCCCCAAGATTCTTTCTTCTTAATTTTTGGATGCCCCAAAGGTCTCTCAATGCTCTGCAATCCATAAAAATTTTATGAAAAAATTTATTTTAAATAGAGAGATATGAAGAGTCCTTGTCTAGGTCAAATACCTAGTCAAGGATTATCCAAACAAGGCAAGACAAGGGGCGTCCAACTCTTGGGCATTCCCTCCTTCTTTTTCTACTGTGGACTACCAACAAAAGATGCATATTATGTATCATAAAAGTTATAAAAATTTTAAAAAAGATCTGAATAAAATCAGTGCCATAAAGAAAGAGTTTTGGTTTTCTAAAACTCTATCTCATAGAATTTGAAATCCAAACTAATTCCTACTTTGACTTGATCCACAACCATATTCTATGTAAGAGAGAAAGAGAAAAAAATTTTGGGCATTCATGAAGACCTAGGAGAGAGGGTTTTGTTTCACAAAATAAGAGAGAGTGGGTGTGGGATAAGAGAGAGTGGGTGTGGGGGGCTAAGGTGGCGCAAGGTGGAATCCTAGTCTTACTAGGATTCAATCTATGACTTGTTCAAATTTGGTTTCTCAAACCAAATCAAACTAAAATTAAATCAACCCAATTAAAATAGGTCTTAACTGAATTAAGAATTTAATTTAATCAGATTAAATTAGATTTAAATTAGATTTAACTTTTTAATCAAATTAGAAATTAGGTTGACCCAAGTCCTGTTTGAACTAGGATTAGTTTTTCCTTGCACTTGGCTTATCCAATAAACCAATTGGACTTGATCCAATCAAGCCTAAACTAAATCTAATTAAATCATATTCAATTAGACTTAATTTTAGCCTATTGGCTTAATCAAATTAAGTCAATTAGCAATCGAATTGCTAATTGATCCTCTTGTAACACTTGCACTAGGTTAAATGTCAATCGTATTGATCGTTTAATCCCAGAATGATTCTTCATCGTTGATCAACCATCCGATCGGATCGTAAACTCTAATGTGTGTGATCTCATAGGTCCAAACCTAAATTGGTAATATAAAAATAAATTTTTATACCAATCGAAGTGACCATCTAGCAATGGTACCCGATGGCCGGATAGGTCGAACGTGTAGAATAACATCCTTAGAATCTATACGGATATAGTTTTCATATAATTCATCTCCTTAACCAAAATACTCATAGGACACCTCAGAGTTCAACTATCAACTCTGATCAAGTTGTCCATATTGTATTTCAAAATATCAAATCTATCTGATGGATTATCCTGGTCAAGGTTTTGCTAAATTGAAATACAACGACTCATTCTTCTCTAACTCTTGGAGTGGTCAATCCCATCTTGATCACACTCCAACTTTGTAAGTACTTGACTGTGTCCAGAAGTCTTCCATCACTGAATTAGAAATTCAGTTAGTCCAGTACCAAAGCACAGTGAGTTGCTTGTAAATCACTGAGGCGATCTCAGGTCTAAGGGACACTTATACCTATATCCCATCAGAGACATTCTCGACAGCAGAATACTCTGAAGTTGGTCACATTCAATGATGATGTACCCTTACATCTCATCTGTATGCTATACCAGTGTCTCCACACTACTTGGTTAAGAGGACAACCAACTCATATGGCCTACAGCGACCTATGCTCGATAGAGGCTGTCATCCTTATTAATAGCCTATCATTTGATCGTGAATAGTTTTAAGGACTAATCGATAAATCTTCTCTTTATTGAACCTAAATAGTCCTAAGGACTTCATCACAATAATAGAGTTCATTAGAAGATGAAAACTTATGATAAAAATGCCAAAAATATATTTTATTTATTAACAAATCAATTACAATACAAGGTTGCTCAACCGTCGACAGGTTGATGATTGGCTTTTGAGATATATTTTTTAATATATTTTAAGTTGATCTCAAGTGGATACTCGAAGAGACTGAATACTTATACGGCTAACATAGAGCCTCATCTCTTCCAGATCCAGATTTGAAGAAAGAAATTGCAAAAAAAGTATATGATTTGATCACAATTTAAATTTCAGCATATGAAATAGATCCATGTGGTTTTATATTTTTATGCATATAAAATTTAGATTAAAATTATTTTAATCTTATTCTTCATTGTGGTATTTAAAAAATTAAACTTTTGAAACACATATGCATACTTCAAATCCCGAATTTCAACAGTGATATCAGAGCCACAGGTTTTCATATACTGAATTTTGATATACATATTTTTAAAAAAAATTTAAAATCAATTTTTTTCTTAATACATAAGATGTATGGATAGATATTTAAATCTAAAATCTAATTTTGAATTTAGTTTTAAAATATATAGTTGATATGTAGTTGCATGCATAGATCTAAATTTTGATCTAGAAAGAGTTCTAGTTAATATTCATGTGAAATATAGATGCATGCATGAAATCTAAAATTTTTTATGATCTTAATTTTACTTCATATATGTGATATATGATTGCATATTTAGATCATAAATTTATTTTTAATCTTATTCATAACTAGTATATAAGATATATGATATCATACTTAGATCTAAAATTTTATTTAGATCTAATTATACATGCATATATATGATATATATTTATATATTAAAATCTAAAAATTATTTTTATATTTTAAAATATATATTAATATAAAAAATTAAAATTTAAAATATAATTTTAGAATCTAAAATTTATATTTGTGCATGAGAGTTTTGGTCATGAAAAAATCAAAAAAATAAGTCATGTAATAGGATTACATCTAAAATTTTTGATTTGAGTCATATAGATCTAATTCGATTAAGTAATTGGTCAAACTGAGTCAAGTGTTGAATTGAATTAGATTAATTAAGTTAATAATCATACAATTATTGTTGATCAAATCGATTGAGTCCCATATGTAGAATCGATTAACCTAAGGATCTAATTTGGCTCGTTGGTTTGAGTCTGATACACTTGAGCTAATCAATTCTGATCAATTGACCTATTGGTGTCTAAGGCAAGTTAATGAGATGTGATTATTTAATTAGTTTCGTTAGCTAACCTGATCAATCATTGGTGTCTAAGGAAGGCAACAGGGGGACCCCCACCATTCTCCACTTACCTGGCTAATTTGGAAGATTGGATCTTAGATTAGGTTGCTTAGCAATCTGGTTTAGCCCATGCCAGTTAGATCAGTCATATGATGACTGATTAGATGAGTTCTAAATCTAAACCTCTCCATAAATATTAAGTCCATAGGTCTTCCACCATTGTAGATGTGTGGGCGTGTTACCAACGTTGATTGTTCTTAGCTGGTTACAATGGTTCAGTTGCATTAGGAACATGCAACCACTCTATTAGCAAAGAGTTGCTCTAGGATAAGGATGGAGTTGGGTCCAATAATTGTTAGGTGAGGGATCCAATGACGGCCTTGCACCTGCTTGTGAACGGTGGGTCGGGCTTAACTAAGAAGTGTGGGCAATAACTGTTAGGTGAGCCCACATGACTTAGAGACCAAGTTACTACAACATGCTTAGTAAAGCATTTGAGAAAAGAGTTTACGCATCGGTGTGTATGTTATCAATAACTATTAGGTGAGGTGCATATTATCGGTGGGACCGCAGCACCTATTAGGAATCTTTTGTCACGTCAGAGTTTTCGTTTTCTTTCCGAAGAGTGGAGAGATCCGAAAAATTGATGAGAGTTATTATTTGTATCTTAAAGTCCCTAGAACCAAATTAAAAAAATTAAGTATAAAAGTTTAACTTGAATCTCTACTCTTGCAGTTAAACCATTATGTCAGTCTCAAACTCTTTAGCTCGCATCCTTGAAATCAATCATTTGATCAGTAATAATTTCAAAGACCAGCTCAAAAACCTCAAGATTGTCTTGACTTCAGAAAAGTTAAGTCATTTTCTCGACCAGGATCCTGTTGTGTTGTCAAACCGTCCTACTACTGAACAGAGAACTACTTTTGAGAAGTGGATGGATGAAGATAGTCGGGTTAAGTGCTATGTGCTGGCATCTATGTCAAATGAGTTACAAAGCCAGCACGAGCATATGCCCACTGTCCGGGCCATGATTACCCACCTACAAGAGTTGTATGGTGAGCAGAGCCGTACTGCACACTTTGAAGTATCCAAGAGACTCTTCAATCTGAAGATGCGTGAAGGACAGTCTGTCCATGAGCACTCTATGACAGTGATCAAAGACATTGAGGAGCTTGGGAAGCTTGGGATGGATATGCAAAAGAAATTGCAGATGGATCTGATCCTTCAATTCCTTACCAGTTTATATAGTCAATTCATTGTGAATTTTTATATAAATAAACTTGACTGCACTATTCCTGAACTTATCAACATGTTGGTCACAATGGAGGGTACCTTGAAGAGTTCAAGGGGCTCTATTCTTACTGTGGAGCGAACTTTTTCTTCCAAGAGAAAATCTGTTGGAAGGAAGAAGGCTAAATCTGCAAAGAAGCAGAAGAAAGAAAGCAAGCCAAAGAAGGATGGTCCAAAGGGGCTGAGGCAAAGGAAAAGTGCTTTCACTGTCATGCTGAAGGCCACTGGAGGAGAAACTATCTAAAATACCTGGAGAGCCTAAAGATCAAAAAGAGTAATAAACCTTCTGAAGGTATGCTCGTAATTGAATCTAACCTTACGATTTCTTCTACTTTTAGTTGGGTATTGGACTCTGGCTCGAGTGCTTATATATGTACCTCAATGCAGGGTCTGATAGAAAGTAGGAGGTTGAGAGAAGATGACACGATTCTTTTAAACGACAATGGAGTAAAGGTTGCTGTAGAGGTCGTTGGCACTTACCCTCTTCGATTACCATCTGGTGTTAGATTAGATTTGAAAGATTGTTATTATATTTCTGTAGCTAGTCAGAATTTAATTTTCATGTCTGTGCTAGTACAAAAAGATTTTGAAATTAATTTCAATAAAAACTTTTATTCTATTTATTTATGAAATAAATTGGTTGCATGAGATCTTTTAATTGACAGTCTTTATCACTTGCATGTTGATGCGAATGTGAACCTAAATGAGCAAATAGTGAGTACCATGGGTCAAAAGAGACCCAGAGATAAAATTAACCAGAAGTACTTATAGCTCCATAGACTAGGCCATATTGCAGAAGACAGAAACAAACTGAAAAAGAATGGGATCCTTGGCTCTCTTTGCCCAAAGTTATATCCAACTTGTGAATCTTGTCTTCGAGGAAAGATGGCCAAGTTATCCCTTGTAGGACATGAGGAAAGGGCCACAGAGCTACTTGCTCTGGTACACACAGACATACGTGGGCCATTTGATGTGCAGACCAGGGGTGGTTACACCTACTTCATTATCTTTACTGATGATTTGTCTAGGTACGAATATATGTATCTAATAAAACATAAGTCTGAGGCCTTTAAAAAGTTTAAGAAATTCAGGCATGAAGTAGAAAAGCAGACAGGCAAACCCATTAATGTTCTTCGATCTGATCGAGGAGGTGAATACCTTAGTCAAAAATTTTTGAGATATCTTAAGGACAATGGTATAGTCTCTCAGTGGATCCCTCCTGAAATATCTTAGCTCAACGAGATATCCGAAAGGAGGAATAGGACTCTATTGGATATGGTTCGGTCCATGATGAGCTTTACTGATCTACCCTTATTTTTTTGGAGACATGCCTTGTTAACTATCATTCACTTGTTGAATAGGGTTCCTTCAAAGTCCGTTCCTACCATACTGTATGAGATATGGTTCGGTAAGAAGCCGAGTCTAGGTTATCTTAAGACTTGGAGATGTCCGCCTATGTCAAGAGATAGATGACGAAAAAGTTAGAGGATAGATCTATTATAGCTCATTTTATAAGGTATCTAAAAAAATCTATGGGATACTACTTCTACTTTTCACAAGATCACAGTGTGATTGTGAGTCAAAATACCGTAGTCCTATAAAAATAGTTTATCTAGGATGGCGGTAGTGGAAGGTTAGTAAAGCTCGAAGAGAAGGTCTCTGAAGAGCCCAGAGCTATAGATCCTCAGGAACCTGTAATTCATGAGCCAGTAGTTGATGTTCCTCTACCACCTAGTAGATTTAGCAGGATCTCCCGACCTCCTGAAAGGTGCTTGGGTATGCTTACGGAGGATGTGAAGGAAATGTTCCATATGGAAGATAGGGATCATACTGATGACCCTAATATCTTTGACGAGGTGATGTCTGACATCGATTTCGAGAAATGGTAGATACTATGAAGTCAGAAATTGACTCGATGCACTCGAACTAAGTTTGAACTTTAGTGGATCTACCTAAAGGTATTGACCTATTCGATGTGAAAACTGCCTTCCTGAATGGATATCTTGAAGAAGATATCTAAATGGAGCAGCCTATGGGTTTCAGATTCGATGATGGTGATCATAGAGTCTGCAAGCTGTAAAGATCCATATACAGATGAAAGCAGACTTTTCGGAGTTGGAACCATTATTTTAATGAGGCAATCAAATTGTTTGATTTTATCAAAAATGAAGAGAAACCTTGTATATACAAGAGAGTCAGTGGAAGTGCAATCACCTTCCTTGTTCTGTACGTGGATGATATTCTCCTCATTGTGAATGATATTTCCATACTGACCATGGTCAAAAGATGGTTGTTCAAGAAATTCTCCATGAAAGATCTAGGAGAAGCATTCTATATTCTCAAAATAAAGATCTATAGAGATAGATCTAAACGGATGCTTGACCTGTCACAAAGGCTGTACATAGAGAAGGTGCTGAAGAGGTTCAGCATGAAAAACTTCAAGAGAGGTCTTTTACCTCTTAGGCATAGTATTCATCTCTTCAAGACGATGTGTCCGACCATATTTGAGGAGATTCAGTGCATGAGTAAGATTCTTTATGCTTCGACAATAGAAAGCCTCATGTATGCCATGCTATGTACTCGACCTGATATTGTCCTTACTGTGAGCATCACGAGTAGGTATTAATCGAATCCAGATGAGGAGCACTGGATAGCTGTAAAGAACATCCTTAAGTACTTAAGGACTAAGGATCTGTTCTTGATCTTTAGAGGTGATTCTGAGTTGCAATTTGAGGGTGTATTTTTGTTCGATTTTACTAGAAGGGCTCTGAGTAATCGATTGACGGAGGCTGAGTGTGCTATAGATGTGTAGGATGAATTTTGATTTTAATATTAGTAGTAGAACTAGATGTCATGCTATGACACAGTACTGTAAAGACAATGGCACCATAGCCCTTGCTAAGGAGCCAAGATCTCACCAGAAGTCCAAACACATAGAGCATTGATATACGCGACTACCTCCTGTCGAGGTACGAAGAGTAGACTCCACTTATAATATAGCAGATCCACTGACAAGCAGCTGAGCCAATCAAAAATGGAAGTCCACCTTGAAAAGATAGGACTTAGATTTATGGCCAATTAGCTTTAGTCCAAGTGGAAGATTGTTAGATGTATGTCCTAGAAGCCAATATGGCTGACATATTATAATTAATCTAGGATATAATTTTATACTTAATATATTGATATGATCAATAAAAGGATAAATTCTTTTTCATTCAAGTGTAATGTGTCCTTGAATCATCCATGAAATTAGTTTCGATACATACTCTCAAAGTGTTAAGAATTAGAGACATGTATTTAATTCCTAAAGGCTTTCGATCATAGGATCATCATGAGGATGGTGACAGATTCGGATAGACTGGCACATAAATCACTTCCTTCAAACTAGATGGGTCTCTAATCTACTGTGTAAAGATCCAGGGCAACGAATGTGGGTAGTTGTTAGAGAACAACTAGCACTAAGCGTGATCATATGAGAGATCACTTGGATTTCTATTCAATCGTTAGTGATTGTCTCGATGCTGTAGTTGTATGACTGATCTTTTGATTTGAGATGGTACTACTACTCACAGTAAGGCTGCTGGTGTTTGATTGACACATAAATATGGGTCTCAATGAGCCTTTGTAGTGAATATTGACGACAGTTGATCCACTGTAGGAGTAGGGTGCGCATCAAGATAGGATCTATCAACTTTGATAGAGAGGAATAGTCCTATGAGATTTGAGAAGCTAAGTTCATGAATTTATGGTCATAATAGAGCGATTGATGGAAAAGAGTTTTCATAGACATCACATCTGGACTTGAGCTAATCAAATCTATCATATGACTGATGTTGAGGTTTGATGATTTATCCATGACCTGCCATCTAGCCGGGACTCACGATAGAGGGACTGAATCACACGTTAACTACACCTAGAGGCTCATTTCAGTTCTACTGGATTGCCACTACATACTGCTAGATGTCACTGATGGATTATGAGAGCTCACTAGGATTGTTTCGGATCGACAATCCTTACTGAGTTAGAGTGGAATTGTTCTGATCTATTGAAAAAAGTTTCAATGATATAATGATAGAGATCATTGTATATCTCACTATCAGATAGAATTGAACCTATGGGGTCATACAACAAAGAGATTAGGTCTGAAATAAGAAATTGAGCTTATGAAGTATCAATTGGGTTTAGAGAAATCTATTGGGTTCATGGTAACTTTGCTAGCACATGGTTGGAATCAATTTCTCTTTTTGTTAGGATTACTTATTTGATAAGTTAATTTTAATTTAATTATTTATTGATTACCTACATGAATAAGATTCATGAGGCTTCAATTGTTGGGTGTCTAAGGTTATGGATCACATAAATTAAGGGTGCAAGTCCCTTATGAATCTCTTTGATAGTTATTATGGGGCGCCACTTTGATTTGATCAATTTGGATGTGTCCATTAATTAGAGAGCCTTTGGTTTTCATATGAGGTGTCTCTTGGGTGAAAAAGAGAGTGTCTAATTATAGGTGCAAGGGCTCCAATAGTTGGCACCTAATGGGCTTCCTAATATAAGTTGGATAACTTAAGTTAATAGAAATCCTAATGCAAGTAGGACTTGTATTATATGATTGAATAGGATTCAATCTTTGTGCCTATAAAAGGAGACCTACCCTAAGGTCCTAAGATCATAAAAGCCAGCCCCTCTCCATGCCCAAAAGAGCTCCCACGCCCTCTCTTCCTCCCTCTTTCTCTTCTCCTTAGGCATCCCCACGCCATACAACTTGGGATGTGCGTCCCAAGTTGTCTCACACCCAAGGTTTTGGTGTCCCACTTTTTGGCTAATTGCTGATGTTTTGTAGCAGCAAAGAGCAAGGAAAAAGAGTCTAGAGAAGAGGAGAAGAAAAAGATCAAAGAGAAAGATCAAATGTTGATCGTGATCCAAGCTTCATTTAGATTCAGCAGGCTGAATTTTAAAGAATCAAAATTCAGATCTTAGAAGGTTGTTCTAGGCTGATCCCAAGTGGATACTTGTAGAGGTTGGACACTTGTATGGCTAATAGACAGCCTCGTCTCTTTCAGATCCAGATTTGAAGAAAGAGATTATGAAAAAGATATGTGATTTGATCATAATTTAAATTTTAGCATATATCAATTTCAGCATATGAAATAGATATATTTTTATGTATGCAAAATTTAGATTAAAATTATTTTAATCTTGTTCTCCACTATTGTGTTTAAAAAATTAAAATTTTAAAATATATATACATGCTTCAAATCTCAAATTCCAACATCTATGATATGATATGTTGTATATAAAATCTGAAAAATACTGAAGATAAAATCAGCATGCATGCATGTGAGCAGTAGATCACATCTACTTCTAACCTGAGTTCAGAACTTGATATATGAGCACAGATCGATGATCACCGCTATTGAGAGACATAGTAGAGAGGGTCCTCGCTGGTTGCTCATAGCCGCACATGTGTTCGATCTCTATGGGAAGTCCACTCAAAGCTTCGATCTGATCGGTCTTCTCGGGAGTGCTAGCTCGCACGAAGACCTTCTTCTTGACTGATCTTGATCCTTTCTTCAAATCTCTGAAACTTTACCAGAGGTTGAAGATAAACTTCTAGAGAATATGAGGATGTGGAAGAAGAAAGGAGAAGAAACAATTTTTTCTCATATTTTTCTCTCTTCCCAAACGTTGAGGACCAAAACCTAGAATTTAGCTTTTGCGCTGACCCAAAGAGAGAAGACTCTCCTCCTCTTTTTCATGCCATGAACCAATGCCCCAAGCCCCTTCACATGAAGAACTCTTCTTCTGATATCTTACATGCACAAAAAAATCACAAAAGTCCCTTTTATAAGCATGTAAGGAGGTGGGGTGAAGAGTCCAAAAGATCATGGACTCTTACAAAATGTCACCTCCCTTCACAATTCCACGTCCCAAAACATGCCAAAAAAAAAAATAAGAGATGCTGCTTTCTATATTTTTTCATGGTAAATCAATTTTTCAACTAATTTTTCATAAAAAATCTCCTCAAAATGTCGCACATATAAGGAGAAAAAAATAAGTTGGTGTGGAGAGGTTGATTTGGATAAGAACAGATTCTCTTAATAAGGAATATTTTGAAATCTAATTTCAAAATCTTTCTTTTATCAAAATCAAATCAGATTTGAAAGTGAGATAGATAGGGAGAAGAACTCTTTAGCATGAAAAATCTCATGCAAAAACTATTTGTACATGGAGACAGATGGCGTGCAAAGTGGATTGGCGTAAGGGAGAAGAGTCCTATTCCAATAAGGACTCTTAATTTCTTTATTTGAATCCAAATCAAATTACATATGGTTTAGCCTAAATAAAATATATAAAACTTAATTTAATTAGGTTTATAAATTTTTAATCAAATTTTAATCAAATTAAAAATTGATTGAACCAAAGTTCTGATCAAATCAGAGATAATTCTCTCTTAGCGATTAGGTCATCTCATAACTTAATCGGGTCAAACCTAATTGAATCTAATTCAAATAGATTTTATAATAATTCTATTTACTCAATCAAATTGAGTTAATCAGTAATCTAATTATTAATTAATTCTTTATTAATTCACTAACCATCAATCGAATTGATGATTGAGCCCTTGAACGATTCTCAATCGTTGATCAGCCACATGATCAGTCAGAAATTTTTTTTGAGTATGATCCCATAGGTTTGAACCTAAGTCGATAGTATAAGAATAACTTTTTGAATCAATCGATGTAATCATCTAGCAATGATGACCTGACATCTGGATAGATCGAATGAAGGCGATGCAATATTCAAGAATCTATTGGTGTATGGTTACCGTATAATTCATCCTTTTAATCCTAATGCTCGAAGATGACCTAGGATTTAACTGTCAATCCTAGATAAGTCATCTATATTGTATTTCAATCTTTTTCAAATCTATCACATAGATTATCCGAGCTCAGATTTTGCTAAATTGAAATATATTGATACATTAATTCTTACTAATTCAGAGGGGTCAATCCCATCTTAACTCACACACTGATTTAACAAGTACTTGACTGCAACCAAAAATCTTTCGTTACTGAATTAAAAATTCAGTTAGTCTGGCATCAAAGTATAATGAGTCATCGTAATGATCTCAGGTTGGAGGGACACTTATATTCATACCTTTCGTGAGCTACCTTTGACAGCAGAGTGCTCCACAGTTGGTCACGTTCAGTGATGATGTACTCCTATATCTCATCTGCATAGTATATCAGTATCTTCATACTATTTGATTACGAAGATAATCAATGCATATGGCATACAACGACCTACACTTGATATCGCTATCGTCCTAGTAATAGCGTATTATTTGGTCGCGAACTAATTTAAGGATTACACGATAAATTCTCTTTTATCGATCAAAATAATTCTAAAGACTTCATCACAATATAAGAGTTCATTAGAAGATATAACTTTGTGATTAAAAATATCAAATAATTTTTATTATTTATCAATTCATAGATAATTATAATTAGCACAATCGTAAAACGATTGGCTTTAGGACATAATTTCCAATAATGGTATGGGTCATTTTTTCTAAAATTTTATTATTTCTTTCTACTATATATCTCATTCTGTTGAAATACCCTAAATGTAGAAAAGTTATAATCAATTTTTTTTTCATTACAAAAGCATTCAAATTACTGATTTATAAATTTAGTTTCATGATCACTTCTTATGCAAACTGTATATGAATTCTTTTCATTTGAAATTTTCAGTAGAACTTCAAGAATTCAAAAAAAGTTTCATCTTTTTGTATGATCAAAAATAAAATCTAAATAAATCGAAAGAAATCATCAACAATCATATATCCATATCTTTTTGCTCCTAGGCTTGTGGTTCTAGTGGGTTCAAATAACTCCATATGAATCAATTCCAAAGGTCTAGAGGTTGAAATAATATTTTTTGATTTAAAAGCGCTCTTAGTTTGTTTCTAAGTTGACATACATCACAAATCTTATTCTTTTCAAAGTTTTTTTTTTTGATAATCCTTTGACAAGATCTTTTTTGATAAGTTTTGAAATCAAATCCATGCTTATATGACTTAATCTATGATGCCACAATCAACTAATTTCATTAACTTTGGCATCCATTGTAACTAGACATTGATCATTCTTCATGAAAAGTTTATCTAAATCAACCATGTAGATATTGTCATATCTATATCCAATGAGCATAGTGCTATTGTTATTGGAACTAGAAATAATGCACATCAAGGATTTGAATGCAACTTTAAAATCTTTATCACATAATTGACTAATACTTAGTAAATTATATTTTAATCTATATATAAGTAAAATATTTTAAATATAAGTAGAAGGAGTGATACAAAAATTACCAATGATTACCAATTATGTTTTCAATGATGCATCCTTTGCCATTATCACCAAAGATCACCACTCTCTCTTTCTTTGCTTCAAGGTGACCAATTGTGCTTATCATCCATCATATGTGTTGAACAGACACTATCAAGATGTTATCTCTTTTTTCTTTCATTGGTTGCAAGACACACCTACAAGAAAAGATTAAGTTGTAATTTTAGGTACCCAAGCTTTTTTGGATCCTTTGAAGTTGGTTACAATGGTTTATTTTAAAATTCAAGTCTTTTTAACATTTTATTTAACTTTCTAAAGTCACAAGAATATGCTTTATGTCCTAACTTATCATAACAATAATAAGTAATATTAGAAGATGCATTTGATGAAGATTTAATAAAGATATTCTTCAAAAACTTTTATTTCTTATGGAGGTTAAAATCAAGTCTAGCTTTATTAAAAATAGCTCTTGGACTACTCAAAATCATTTACAATTTTTTAAAACTATAAGTAAATCTATCGATAATATATTTCAATTTTTTAATTTTATTTTTCAAATCTTGATGTTCTTTGAGCAAAGAATTCTTTTTTTAAAAAGTCCTCTTTTTCTTTAGTTAAAGCATGATTGTATTTTTTAAGTTCCTTATTTTTTAACCCTAATTTTTTGAATTCATCTAAACAATCATAAAATATATCATGCAATTTATCAAAAGTAAATTCAACTTTTAGTTCAAAAATTACCTCCTCTTCTTGTGCCATGAGACATAGATTAGCTACCTCCTGAAGTTTTCTCATCAGAGCGTGAATCATCACTATCACTTTAAATGACTATCATAGCTTTTTTTAATCTTTTTTATGAATTTTTTGAGAAAAAGATAGTCAATTTTGAAGTACTCAGACTTTTCGCATTCGTAGCATACATGCTGCTCATTTTTCTTCTCCTTCTCCTTGCTTGGCTCATCCTTTGAAAAAGACTTTCTTTTGAAATTTTATCTCTTTTCTTTATAAATCTTCTAAATTTTTGGATGATGAGAGCCATATCTTCATGCTCTTCTCCCTCTTCTGATTCTTCACTATCTTCCTCATTTTGAGCAATAGATTTGAGAGCTATTATTTTTCTCTTCTTTACTGTCTCTCTGTTATTTTACTTCATGGTCAACTCAAAAGTCATATGAGAATACTAAATGATAAATGCTTAAATAATTAAGTAAATAGAAAGCAATGTAATGAAATGAGAAGTCACATATAAACATCAAGATTTTATTATGGTTCAATGCCAAATCTAGCATCTACATCCACTCCCCAAGCCATTCTTTGGAATTCTACTATAATCTTTACACAGTTTATAGCAAGATTATTTTTTAGACTTACAATCTAAATCTAGTTAATTTTTTCTATTTTAATCAATCAAAGCCACATCCTCAAGCCAATCCTAGACTTTCAAAACAAACTCAATCCAATTTCAAACTTGGATGGATCTTTTCTCGAGTTTCAATCCCATTTGAAATATACTCACAATAGAGAATAAAAAGAATGATTGTAAACATAATAAAAGCTCCTAAAAGAGTAAATAAATATCGATGAAGCTCTTTCGAGAATGAGTTGAGGAAGTTTTGTAATCAATGCTCTAAGAATTTCTTTGAATACTTCAAATTTTTTTGAATGATTGGATCAATATTTGTTGCTCTTTATTGAATGCTCAATAAAAGTTTTTGAGCTCTCGCTTAGTTTTTTTCCTTTTCTTTTCTTTTTTTTCTTAGCTCTTGATTATATTTGGAAGCCTTTAAATCCTTTAAAAAATCCAAACTAGCTATTTCTAATCGTTGGGACCAAAAATTAGTCATTAAAAATTATTTAAAAATATCTAAAATTTTTATAGAACTAGTCATTATAGCTATCAGTCATAATTAAGTCAACTTCAAACCAAGTAGGGACCGACTCGAAGAAAATAGGAGTCAGCTCGAAGACTGTTCTATAAAAATACTTCTCTATCTTTTTTAAAGGAATCAAATTGTAGCCAAGTAGAAGTCGACATGAGGTCTAACATCAGAACTTCAGCTTTCTGTCTAACTAAGAAAGTTGGCTTGTAGTTAAGTATGGATTGACTCCTAGCCTATGCCACTTGAAAAATGCATGCCATAGTTGACCTTTTAAATCTAGGAGTCGACTCTTGGATTCTTTCTCTTGATATTTCATAATATAACTTTGTTCAATCATCCCCTTTTGCTTCCAAAGCTTGTCAATTAATATATACTTTTCAAGAATAATTTTAGCTTCCTGAAACTATCTATACAAGAGCTTCAATAACTCATTAGTATTAAAATAAATACTCAAATATTTTGTACTCATTATATACCAAGTGACCCACAAATTGAAGTGGGCCAAAAGGAGACTACAATAGTGGAACCGAAAGGTTGTGGGTGGTATTTTTTGGAGGTTACAGGTTATTGAGGCCTTCATTGCCAAGCTTCAATTGAGGAAGGAGCAAGAGGATGGGCTCCAAGCAGTTAATTTGGCTAACCTGTGCAGGCATCTATCAGATCATCACTCTCTTCTCTATTAATAGAAGGTTTTCTGGTGCTAGAAGTCGAGGATTCAATAGAGTAAGGAGGGCAATAGGAACACCAGACTTTTTCACCAATCCATCATTATTCGAAGGCATATGAATTATATTTGCCTACTATAAGATAGTAGTGGTCAGTGGATTGATAGTGACAAGAAGATTAGAGTGGGGATTTTATAGTTCTTCAAGGAGAGGGGATCTACTCAGTTGGATGATATTGATTCGTACGTCTACCCTACCCCGAATGTATTGGTGTCTAGTGGGGAGGTTGCCATCTTGGTTGGTGAGGTGATTGTGGAGGAGGTCAAAGAGACATTCCATTTTATGGCAGAGGATAGAGCACTAGGGTTAGATGGCATTCCCCCAACTTTTCTTTTGGAATTATGGGACTTAAGGTAGTATCAGCTATCCAGCACTTCTTCAGATTAGTGAGGATGCCTGAGGCATGGAAGACAACCTTCGTCATACTGATTTTGAAGTATTTGGATGCTTTTGAGCCTAGCCATTATAGACCCATTAGTTTGTGTACAACCTTATAAAAGGCTGTAGTGAAAACAATGGTTTGCAAGTTGAAGTCAATTCTTTCCTAATTGACTAGCCTTAAGGGTGGCTATTGGGTTGGGTAGGGTCATATACGAGTCGGGTCAATGCAAATTGGATCAAAAAATCATGAATCCATACCTGATCTGTTTATTAAATGGATCAAAAATTTAAATCTGAATCTAATCTATTTATTAAATAAGTAACCCAATCTGATCTTTTTAACTCATTTATTAAATAGATTAAATTAGGTTAAACAGATTAAATAGATCAAATTGAATGGGTCAGAAATAAGTTAAGTAGATTTTAAATAGGTTAAACAGATCTTAAATGGACTAAACAGAGTAAACATATCTTAAATGGATGAAACAAGTTAAACAGATCGGGTTAAATGGATCAAAAATAGATTAAATAAATTTTAAATAGATTAAATGAGTTAAATAGATAATCTGACTCAATCTAATCTGAATATTAAATGGGTTAAATGAATCAGATATCTAAAACTCAAATCTATCTCAAATATTAAATGGGTTAAATGGATCGACCTATTTATGATCCAAATCCATTTAACCTAAACCTAAACCCGTTTATGGTGGGTCGAATATAGGTTGGATTGGCAAGTCGAGTCATATTTTGTTAGTCCATTGATTGATGGAGCATGACCAACAATGTTTTTATTGTCCAAGAGTTTATGCATGATCTATGGAGGGCCTCTGCCTGTTAGAGTCTCATGGCTATCAAGCATGATATATAGAGGGCCTACAATCGCATGTCCGGGGATTTTTTAGACAATCCTTAGGGAGCTTTAGGTTCTATAGTATCTGGATCGGGTGGATTCTCAGATGTGTTGCGCTCCTTTACCATTCTTATTAACAGCACACCAATGAGCTTCTTCTATTCGATTATTGGTCTTCAACAAGGTTGCCCGCTATCCTCTTATCTTTTCATTCTTTGTCCTAATGCCTAAGCTCGTGTTCTATGTGCTACGATCCTATCTCAGGCTTTAGAGGCTTATGTGCCTACCTTGGGGGCTTGACCGATCTCTCACTTATTATTTGCAGATGATTGCCTCCTCTTGGATCATGCTATCTTACAGAATGCAACTATTCTCAAGATAGTTTTGGAGAAGTATTACTCAGTCTTGAGTCAAAAGATCAATCTCTCAAAGTCGGCATTATATTTTAGTCCGAAGATGAGACCACAACTAAGACAGGCAATAAAGCAGCTCTTAGGGATTTTGGCATAGATTAGGATGTTATGATATGTGGGAGTTGCTATCATTGATCAAAGACTTTGTAGATCTAAGTGTAGGATGTTGAGCTCGACATCCGAGAGCATTTGGAGGGGTGGCAGGTGAGATCATTGTCTATGATGGGCAGGATGAGTTGATGAGATTTGTTCTTAGCTTAATGCCAATCTATCCTCTCCAATATTATTATACCAAAATCTACTCTCAAGAATTGGAGCGAATGTTCATGAGCTTTATTTGGGGGATGCATGGAGATAGAGCCGGTGTTCACTTGGTTTCCTAGTGTGTACTTTGTTAGCCTCTTCATGATGGTGGCTGGATATTCAGTCATTGTTAATCAAGAGAGAAGCTATGATTGCAAGACATGTTGCAAGATTCCTCCTTGAGCTAGAGGGTTTCTAAAGCTCTATAATGAGGGTGAAGTACAGCTCCTAGGCTATGAGTGAGAAGATTCGAGCCATGTGAAGCACATCCTTCCAACAATATGAGATCTATGGTCATGCATCAGAGGTGATATCTAGTACCAGATAGGTGATAGGAGATGAGTGGTCAATAGATATCATGAATGATATTTGGCTATTTGACCTCCCCTTATGGAGATGGCCGACCATGTTTTATGTGGAGTCTCAAACGAGCATGAGGGCCAATGAGTTGATCGATCCTAATGAGAGGACATGGGATACAACTTAGATACAGAGTCTGTTTGGGGATAGTTTGGTAGAGAGGTTTTATGCTTTGGCAAGCCCATCTGATGAAGGTCTAGATATGAGGGTCTCGGGTTCCTCTTACTGCTCTAAGGTGGGAAGGATCCGCCTTGGAGCATAGAAGGTTCTTGGATCTAGTGGATTAAGGTCCATTCCAAAGTGGCTCTTTTCATCTGGAAGGTGGCTTGGGGCCCCCTTGCCATGGGAGAAGTTTTGAGGAAGTGAGGGATGCCCAATCCTTTGATCTGTCCCACTTATGATGATGGCGAGGAGATTGTTGAACATGCCCTCCTCCAGTGCATGCATGCAAGGTAGGCATGTGTTTGGCTGATTACACTTGGGCCTCCATCCAGATGATAGATTTGAGTCCATCCTTTTTTGAGGCAATCTGGAGGAGTTTGGACAATGAGGCAACCAGTCCATCACGCATTCATATAGTATATATTGATTACAGTATCTAGTTGTCTAGGAATGCCTTAGTATTTGAGGGAATTAGACTGTCGACCAAATTTACTATAAAGAGAGCTGTCATTTAGGCCAAGGAGATCATTGAGCATTCTTTCATTGGAGAGAGAGTGATAGCTTGGGATACTTATGGCTCCTTTCATGCTTCTATAGCGATCCAACTAGTTTTCATCACTTGGGAGCCCCCATTCTTGAGTTTCCTCAAAGTCATCTTCAATGGAAGTATCTTGGATGGTGATCAACATGATAGTTTGGGATTGATCATCAAGGGAGCAGATTCCAAGCTAGTTGCAGCAAGAGGCTAGCAGATTTTGGATGCTTTGGTGCCGGATGCTGAGTTGAGGTGGCTTGGGTAGGAGTTATCTGTATGAGGTAGGTGCTAAGGGTTGACCACTTGATTATTGAGGAAGACTCCACTACGATCATCAGAGATCAAGACTCAAAGGGGAGATTCGTCCTACTCATCACTTGCTATGGGGTATCTAGGGTGCTTCAAGGAGATGCATCTCCCTAATGATCAAGCATGTTTATCAGGAGGTGAATAGGACAATAGATTGAGTCACCTCCTATATGGCAAAGTATTCAAGAGTGATTTTACGGATTGATCATTTAGTGGCTTCAATAGGTGTCCATGATATTTTGTTTTCTGATTTTATTGGATGTATACATATTAGATAGATGTAAATGATCCATATTATTAAAAAAATAAAAGAAAAAAAGAGGGATTGAGGTTGTGAACCTTTTAAGAAGCTTTGAGGTTATGACCTTCTAAGACTTATTATCCTCAGTCAATTCAGTCCATGAACCTATTGTTTAGCTCCAAGTCACCAACAATCGTAGTTCAAGAGGATGCACGATTAGAAAAAATTGCCACACAAGTCTTCTTCTCTCTCTCTCTCTCTTTCTTTTAGAGAAGGAAGAAGCATAGCATTGTTGTGCCTCTTTGTATTTGGTAGTGTAAAATTATTAACTTGTGAAACCCTCGATGCCTCATCTACTATTGAGGGGAGGCACTAAAGTTTCTATGCATGGCACCCTAGAGTCCTTCTTGGACTCTAGTTTGAGGAAAGGATAAGGATGATTAGGGGGTGCTAGGCTTACTTTGCCATCCTCTAGAGTATTAAAGGACTCCAAAAGAGAGAGCAAGGGGCATCAGCCACTTAAAGAGGATACCTCTTCTAGATGCATCACCCTTAGAGGGAGTGTTGATAGGGTCAAGATGTTGTCGTTAGGATACCGTGATTATCAATCAAATTTTAATTTTAATAAAAATTAAAAATACATAAAAAGTAGTGAGTCGGGTCGAATCCAAAGAGAAGGCAGAATTTTGATTTGAAATCTTTGATTTTGCAAAAAAAATAAAATTTTAGAGAAAGTAATTTAAGTCAAAAAATAAAAATTAAAAGTATTAAAAATAAATCGGATACTAAGATCTACTAACTAGATCCTAGCATCTACTTGTAATAAAAATAAATAATAAAAATTTAAAAAATATAAAATAAATCAGATACTAAGATCTACTAACTAGATCTTAGCATCTACTTGCAATAAAAATAAATAATAAAAATTTAAAAAATATAAAATAAATTGAATACTAAGATCTACTAACTAGATCCTAGCATTTACTTACGAAAAATAAAAGATAGAAATTTAAAGTGCAAGAAAATAAATTTTATATTAATTAAAATTAAAATTCAAGTATAAAAAATTTAAAAAAAATAATAAAATAAAATAAAAATAAAACTATAACAAAGATCTAAAGTTGATTAGCTGAGCCTCATCAAAAAGATGGTTGATGACCTCTCCATCTTCCGTTGTACTCCATAGAGCGAATTGGCTTCTCTCTTTTTTTTTTTGGATCTCTAAAGCTATTTTATTTTTTTTCTATTTTTTTTCTTACTTTCTACTCAATTTTTCTACTCACAAAGCTTATTCCCAGACCTCCGATTTATAGATGAATTTTTTAATATTTTTTGATAGAAAAAGGAGTCCTAAAATTCTTAAAAATCATATTAATCTCCTTAGAAATATTTTTAGCCGTCGGATCAGCTTCGAACCGCCCAGATCTGATCAAAATCCATAGTTTTAATCCTTATCAAAGTCGGATCGAACCACAGCCGTTCGATCATGCCTGGGATTGATTTTAGGCCATCAAATCGTACAATTTAAATCTTTAACATAGTCGGGAGCATCCTCAGCCGTCCGATCACATGATGGATCACTTCTGGACTGTCAGATCGTGCAAAAACCCTTCTTATAAATCGACAATGGATGCTGACCGTCGGATCTGGATCTGGATGAATTTCAGTCATTGGATCACATCCAGAATCCTTCTCTCGCTATGAGTCGTGCTTGTGGACTGCGTAAAGTTTTCTATGGATCGTGCCCTGGCTCTGTGGATCGAGCGACCGATCCATCGTGCATCGGAGATAATATTTTTTTATTTTTAGAGTATTTTGGCTTAATTTTTGCTCTAATTTTTTGTCTGAAAAAATAAAAAAAAAAATATGCATTAAATTTTTCAAAAATTTTCTTATCATTTTGGTACTTAAATTACTCAATTAAATTAACATCTATTTTTTATAAATATATTTTATTTTTATTTTTTTTAAAATATTTATTTTTATAAAAAAAATTAATTTATTCATAAAATTAAGTTTTTAAGAAGATGTTAGCACCATAAATTATCAAAAATATCTATAATAAATATAAAAATATACCACTTATCACACCCCCCAAGTTGAATTTTGCTCGTCCTCGAGTAAAGAAAGAATTTAGAATTAAGTACCGTTTAACTTAAAATCTCAAATTTTATCAAATAATTTTCAAAAGGGCCACTGATGTTCAGTAAAGTGTAAATGAGGTATGTCATTGGGGTATTAATACTAGTCAATATGTGAGTTAAACTAAGAATACTAAATTTTTTCTGAATTTTTTTAAATTATCGTTACTTTTATCTCCAAATTATTAACCTTCATATGGACAAGTATATTGTTACTTCCATCTTTCATTTATTGATTAATTTTTTTTAAAATATTATACTGCTATTGAGTGTCTTAACCCCTTAAACTTTCTGTTTAACCCATGTAGCGAGTTTTTAGCCAATGACTCCCAAATCAGACAACTTTAGGGCACTAGGTATAGAATATACTTCAGACCTACTTGCTTGAATCAAACAGGCTATGAGTTAAAACTAGCTTTACAATAAAGCTTCTTTGTTCTTTATACTTTTTGATGCGAAACTCAATGCTTGCTTAGGCAAAAAGACCCAGTTACTCAGTATGAAGTACTTGAAAATTTTTTTTTTTAATTTGATGAAGAAACATATAGTTATCCTACACAAGCCCATAAAAAGTTAACTCTTTTTTTGATGCTAGTAAAAAAATTTAGAAATACTCAAAGAAAACTGTTTAAGTTTTAAACTTAACTCTATTGAGTTTTCTTAATACTTGATCCCTCAATATCTCACAAACTCTCTGATCTGTGCATCAATTTTCTTTTAAAAATGCTTGGTTTAACTTGATTCTTTAAGTGTAATCAGGTGCTTAAATACTAAATACTAACTTACTTGAGGACTTTAAAAAAATTTTATTCTCCCCCTCAACTTAATCGATATTTTTCTCAATGGAGTAGAAAAAATGAAAGGTGCATGTAAAGAGAAAGAAAAGGAGAGATATCACCTGATCCAAAAATCTTTTTCAAAATTGATTCTCCCTCCAACTTAGCCAAGATTATCTTCAGATCCCTACAAAAGATACTAAGTAAAACTCAATTAACCTAAATAAAATATTAAAAAAATAAAAAATAAAAATTAGGTTGCCTCCTAAAAGTGCTAAGTTTACCGCCTTCAGTCAGACACAATGCAGCTCAATTCAATATGGGTCTATTAATGCTACTTGGTCAATGATTTATTTTAATGACATCCCTTCAATGTATGGTTTTAATTTTTGACCATTTACCTTAAAGAAATTTTTTGATTTAGGATCATAAAGTTTGATTGCACCATGTGGGAATACTTGATTTACAATGTAAGGTCCATCCCATCTAGATTTTAATTTTTCTAAAAATAATTTTAGCCTTAAATTAAATAATCAGACTTGTTGATTTGGCTCAAAAGTTTTTCTTGAAATGTGTTTATCATGAAAGGCTTTCATTTTTTCTTTATAAATTTGTGAATTTTTATAAGCCTCTCATCTCAATTCATCCAATTCACTTAGTTGCAACATCCGGTTGGAACCAACGTGTTTCAAATCAAAATTCAATTGCTTGATTGCCCAATATGCTTTATGTTCAAGTTCTACCGAAGGATGACATGCTTTTTCATAAATCAATCTGTGGAGAGACATTCAATAGGATTTTTGTAAGCTATCCTATAGGCCCATAATGCATCATCTAATCGATCTGACCAATCTCTACGATCAGGCCTAATAGTCTTTTGTAGGATGTTCTTGATCTTCCTATTGGATACTTCAACTTGACCACTTATTTGCGTGTGGTATGGTGTAGCTATCTTATGTGTGACCCCATATTTTTATAGTAATATTCGAAAATGATAGTTCGTGAAGTGGGTACCTCCGTCGCTAAAGATAGCACGTGAAAATCCGAACCTAGAAAAGATATTCTTTTGAAAAAATTTTATGGCTATCTTATGATCATTGGTTCGTGTTGCTATTGCCTCAATCCATTTAGAAACATAATCGACGGCCACCAAAATATATTCAAAACCATTAGAGGGTGGAAAAGGTCTCATAAAATCAATTCTCCAAACATCAAAAATTTCAACTTCCAAGATGGGGTTCAAAGGCATCATGTCTTTCTTTGAAATATTTCCTAAAGTTTGACACCTAAGACATTCTTGACAAAAATTATAAGCATCTTTAAACAATATGGGCCAGTAAAATTCACTTTGCAATACTTTGGCCGTAGTTTTTCATCCAGAAAAATATCCTCCACAAGTAAGAGTATGACAAAATATCAAGATACTCAATTGTTCAGTTTCAGAAACACATCTACGAATAATCTGATCAACACAAATTCAAAAAAGTTCAAGATCTTTCCAAAAATAATACTTGATTTGAGCAAAAAATCGATCCTTTTCATTCTTAGACCAACCATCAGAAATTTATTCAACTGCTAAGTAATTCACAATATCTGTAAACCAAGGGGCCTTTGTGTGTGAAACTACTAGAAGTTGCTCGTCCAGAAAAGATTCTCCAATTGATGCAGGTTCATAATCTTCAACTAGGATCCTCGATAGGTGGTCTGCTATAATATTTTCAGATCCCTTCTTATCTCAAATTTTTATATCAAATTTTTGTAGCAGTAAAATCCATCTAATCAATCATGGTTTAGCATCTTTCTTTGAAAGCAGATATCTCAAAGTCGTATGATCTGAATAAATCATGATTTTTGATCCTAACAAGTATGATCGAAACTTCTCCAGGGCAAATACTACAGCTAGTAATTCTTTCTCAGTTATGGTATAATTCATTTGAGCTTCATTCAGAGTTCTGTTGGCATAGTAAATCACTATAAGATATTTATTTATCTTTTGGCCTAAGACAGCTCCTATGGCAAAATCAGAAGCATCGCACATGATCTCAAAAGGTAGTGACCAGTCTGGAGGTTGGATGATTGGAGCTTTGGTCATAGCTTCTTTCAAAAATTCATAAGCCTTAAGACATTCTTCATCAAAGTTAAAAGGGACATCCTTAGCAAGCAGATTACATAAAGGGTGGGATGTTTTAGAAAAGTCTTTGATGAAGCGACGGTAAAATCCTACATGGCCAAGGAAAGATCAGATTTGTTTGACAGAAGTCGGTGAAAGAAGTTTAGAAATTAATTCAACTTTTGCTCTATCAATCTCAATCCCTCTCTTTACACAATATGCCCTAATACTATCTCTTTTTTAACCATGAAATGGCTCTTTTCCCAACTTAAAACTAGATTGGCCTCAATGCGTCATTTTTATATTTTCTTTAAATTGTTGAGGTAACTCTCAAAATATTCTCTAAAGACTAAAAAATTATCCATGAATATCTCTAAAAAATCTCCTACCATATCTAAAAATATTGACATCATACACCTTTGAAAGGTTGCGGGTGCATTACATAGTCCGAAAGGCATTCTACGAAAAGCAAAGGTTCCTTAGGGGCATGTGAAGGTGGTCTTTTCCTGATCTACTGGATAGATTGCTACTTGATTGTATCCTGAGTATCCATCTAAAAAGCAAAAATACTGTTGGCCAGCTAGTCTCTCTAAGATTTGGTCAATAAAGGGTAAAGAAAAATGATCTTTGCGAGTAGCTGCATTGAGTTTTCTATAATCTGTGCAAACATGCCATCCAGTAGAAAATCGTGTTGGCACTAAATCTCCATGGTCAGTATGGAGAACTGTGAGTCTAGATTTCTTTGGAATAACTTGAGTAGGACTCACCCAGTGGCTATCTGAAATAGGATAAATGATACCAGCATCTAACCATTTAATTATCTCCTTCTTGACTACCTCTTGCATATTCGGATTGAGCCATCTTTGTATTTCTCGGATGGATTTGGCATTATCCTCTGTGTAAATATGGTGCATGCATATTGACGGACTAATTCTTTTTAAATCAGTAACAATCCAACCTATGGCCTCCTTATATGTTTTCAATACATTCAGCAATTGGTCTTCCTACTCAAGGGTTAAATCAGAAGCAATGATTACTGGCAGGGTTTTCTCAAGTCCTAGAAACACATACTTAAGTGATTCAGGCAAAGGTTTCAATTCAAGTTATGGTGGGACCTGAATTAAAGGATGTAGTGGTTCAGTTTCTAGCTTAGGTAAGGGTTCAATTTTCACTGACCAAGGTAGTGAATGTGCTGGGTGAGGTAAATCGAACAAGGCATTCATCTCCTGATTTTGGGTTTCTTCAATGGGTTCATCCAGAAAATCTTCTTTCTTCAAATCTAAGAAGGAATCAGTTTCAACTATCTCATCCATCAGATCCATTACCGAACAACTTTTCTCCTTTTGAGCATACTTTAAGGTATTAAAAGCATTAATTCTCACCTTTTGATCCCCAAAAGAAATATCTATAGCTCCTGTTTTACAATTGATATTGGCATTGGTAGTGGCTAGGAATGGACGTCCTAAAATTATGGGATTTTGATTCAGCTCTTGGGATGGTTCCATATCAAGTATGAGAAAGTCTACTGAAAAATAACATGTGTTGACTTTGACTATAACATCTTCAATCAGATCCCATGGCATCTTCATAGACCTATTGGCTAGTTGCAAAATAACCGACGTGGGTTTCAGTTCTCCTATCCTAAATTTTTTATAGACTGAGGTTGGAAGTAGGTTAACACTAGCTCCTAAATCTAACAAGGCTCGATCAAAGGTGATGCCTCCTATAACACATGAAATCAAAGGAGCACCGGGATCTTTCATTTTCTGAGGTAATGGATTCAACAGGACTGCACTAACATCCTCAGATAGCACAATTCTCTCTATTTCATGGCTCACACTTTTGGGTGCAAAGTTCTTTAAAAAATTTAGCGTAAGCTAGGACATGTTGAATTGCATCGAGGAGGGGTAGATTAATGTGAACTTGCTCAAACAATTTTATTAATTCCTCATTGCGTGCTCCTTCTTGTTTACGAGAAGAACCGGCTTCTAGGACTGAAGGAAATGAAATTTTTGGTTTATATGTCTCGGGTAACTCATCCGCTCTTTTCTTTTCTTTATCTTTTTCACTCGGATCAGTAGCAATTTTGGACTCGGGTTCTTCTATTGGGTTAGTCTCAGTACTAACCTCTTCTTCTAAATTCTCATTTTTGCTAGCATCAGTACTAGCCTCTCTCACTTGGTTTGAATATGGGTCCTTAAGAATCCTACCACTTCTAAGCTCAGAAATTACTTTGACATTCTCAAATTAGAGATTCTTAAGTGAGACATTTGATTGATGACTTGGTCCAGGTGGTTGGAGGGTGGATGGGTTGTTTCTGGGATTTGATACTGGTTGGCTTGGCAATTGACCTAGTTCTCTCCTCATGGTAGACTCAGCTAACTGTCTTATTTGTACTTCTAACCTAACGATAGATTGCTGTTGGATCATAATCAATTGTTAAAGTTGATTAAATCTATCATCGACTAGATTAGTCTGTTGAGGAGGTAGGTATGGTGGCTGATTATGATATGGTGGCTGGGTAGGCTGACTAGGCTGACCTCTATTGTAGGCATAATTCTGGTATGAAGGCCTACTCTAAAAGTTTTGCAGAGGAGAAATTTGGGTCTGAGTCTGAGTCTATTGGGGTCTCCAAGAAAAATTAGGATGGTTCCTCCAGCTTGAATTATATGTGTTAGAGAATGGATCATTGACAAGCTTGGAGTAACCTTAGGTAGCTTAAACTTATTCTTGGATGAAAGGTAGAAACTGTGCAGCCATAGGACATTCACTCACATGATGGGCTAGGCTAGCACAGCTAGAATAAATCTTTTGATAATTAGAAGGTTGTGTGTATTGTGCAGAAAATTATTGATCTAGGATTAGGAACTGATCTATTTTCTGGACAAGAAGGTCAACTTTATCTAATTTTTGGACTATTAGGTTCAAATCGATCTTAGGACTAGTGTCTGTTTGCTTTATCTCAAAAATTTCTGTCCGCTTTTGGTGAGGGATTGATCTTTCATAGAAAGATAATGAAGCATGATTGATCGAATTTTCACTCAAAGTTTCAAACAAAGTATAGGCTTCATCCTCACTCTTACTCATGAATGCACCTCTACAAGATGCATCTACCATCTGTCTACATTGGTCACCTAAACCCTCATAAAAAGCTTGAACTATTTGCCACTTAGATAGACCATGGTGTGGGTATTTTCTAAGAAGTTCCTTAAGTCTCTCCCATGATTCGTGAATTTGTTCCCTTGGAAGTTGAGCAAATCCAGTGATGGCTCGCCTCATAGTGTTGGTTCAATCTATGGGATAAAAACTTTTTAAGAAACTCATGCTGCATTTTAGCCCATGTTCGGATTGGTCTCCCTGTTGTGCCAAGTCAGTACTTGACTTTGTCCTTAAGCGAGAAGGGGAATAAGGTCAGTCTAAGTACATCATCAGTAAAATTTTAAATTTTCACCGTGGAATAGATTTCTAAGAACTCATCTAGATACTTGTAAGGATCTTTATTGGTGTTCCCATAGAAAGATGGAAGCATCTGGATTGTGGTCGACTTGATCTCATAATAGCTTGCAAGGATATTAGGTAGGTGGATACAAGTCGATGGGTTATAGGTAGAAGGAATAAAATTTTCCTTCATCTGCCTAGGTGGTTCTCTAGGGTCTCCAGCCATTGAATTTTCAGGTTTAGCATGAATCAGCCGTTCAATTTCAGGATTAGATTCAATTAAGTTAGGATAAAGAGATCTTCTATCATGCATATACCAGTACAAACCCTAATATATGATTCAATTTTTTTTTTAAGAAAAAGAAGAAGAAAAAAAAGAAGAGGAGAAAGAAAGAAAGAAGTTCTAAAGGTGAGATCCTTAAGAAAGCTCTAGACCTAAAGACGAAAGATAAAAAGAATTAGTTATGGTTAAGTGTTAATTGCAATCAAATTAGCAAGCAATTAAACCTAGACACTTATGGGTTTGTTAGACCTAACAGTTTGATATAGAGTGGCTTAGCCTAAATACAAATTGGGTTTGTTCTCACTTCCTTTAACTAGTCAGGTAAGAGGTGGGGTCATGGAGGTCCCCCCATTGTTTGCCTTAGACACCAATTGAATTGGCCAGATAAGCTAATGGAATCAATTAAATAATCACGAGTCCACTTAGGCTGAGCCTTTGTAACCTCTAGCCTTAGACATCAATTTCAGGGGTGAGTCCGAACTTACTTTGCACTTAACTTCACCACCATACTCAAACTAAACTCAATTGATCCTAAGGGTCAACGTCTACTTGATTTTAGTTAGGTTTGGGTTAATGCGGGATGCTGGTTGGTTATTTTTGGGCTAAGAAAGGGTGATAAAATCTTCACCTTATCTTGTTATGGGTGTTGCCCTTAAATTGATTTGAGATGAATATGCACAACCAATTTTAAACAAGGGGTTCTATGCAACTAAATTAGATGCATGAAATTAATCAAACTTGAAAACTTACTTTATCTCCAGTAATCACCAAAAGAAATTCTAAGATGATGAATGCTTCTAACAATTAAGTTTCTACTCTTGTCATGCAATTTTTATTAAGTTTATGTGGGTAAATTTTAGGTTAATTTGAAAAAAAATAATAATTAATACAAAAAATATAGTTAGGGTTAGGGTTAGGATTGATCTCACCAAGTAAAATTGAAAACTTTCTATCTCTTTTTTGAATTTTTCTCTCTTTTTTTTTGCACAAAGATAAAAAAATAAAATAAAAAAATTAGTAAGCTATATTTAGGAGAAAATTAAAAAAATTAAATATTAAAATTATTGCCTTCTCCGATAACGGTGCCAAAAATTGATAGGATCAAGATGTTGTCGTTAGGACACCATGATTATCAATCAAATTCTGACTTCAATAAAAATTAAAAATACATAGAAAGTAGTGAGTCGAGTCAAATCCACAGAGAAGATAGAATTTTGATTTGAAATCTTTGATTTTGTAAAAAAAAATTAGAGAAAGTAATTTAAGTCAAAAAATAAAAATTAAAAGTGTGAAAAATAAATCGGATACTAAGATCTACTAACTAGATCCTAGCATCTACTTACAATAAAAATAAATAATAGGAATTTAAAAAGTATAAAATAAATCAGGTACTAAGATCTACTAACTAGATCTTAGCATCTACTTGCAATAAAAATAAATAATAAAAATTTAAAAAGTATAAAATAAATTAGGTAATAAGATCTACTAACTAGATCCTAGCATCTACTTGCGAAAAATAAAAGATAAAAATTTAAAGTGCAAAAAAATAAATTTTGCATTAATTGAAATTAAAATTCAAGTACAAAGAATTTAAAAAAAATAATAAAATAAAATAAAAATAAAACTGTAACAAGGATCTGAAGTTAATCAGCTCAGCCTCATCGAAAAGATGATTGATGACCTCTCCATCTTCTGTCTACTCCATAGAGTGAACTGGCTTCTCTCCTTTTTTTCTTGGATCTCTAAAGCTATTTTATTTTTTTCTCTATTTTTTTCTTACTTTCTACTTAATTTTTCTGCTCACAAAGCTAATTTTCGGACCTCCTATTTATAGATGAATTTTTCATAATTTTTTGGTAGGAAAAGAAGTCCTAAAATCTTTAAAAATTATATTAATCTCCTTAGAAATATTTCTAGTCGTCGGATCAGCTTCAGACCATCCAGATCTGATCAAAATCTATAGTTTTAATCCTTATCAAAGTCAGATCGAACCACAGCCATCCGATCGCATCTGAGATTGGTTCTGAGCCGTCGGATCGCATAATTTAAATCTTTAACACAGTCGGGAGCATCCTCAGCCATCCGATCGCATGATGGATCACTTCTGGGCTGTCGGATAGCGCAAAAACCCCTCTTATAAATCGATAATGGATGCTGATCATCGGATCTGGGTCGAGATGAATTTCAGCCATTGGATCACGTCCAGAATCCTTCTCTCGCTGTGAGCCGTACCTATGGACCACGTGAAGTTTCTTATGGACCGCATCCTGGCTCTGTGGACTAAGCGATCGGTCCATCGTGTACTGGAGGTAATATTTTTTATTTTTTAAGATATTTTAGCTCAATTTTTGCTCTGATTTTTTGCTTAAAAAATAGAAAAAAATATGCATTAAATTTTTCAAAAATTTTTCATTATTTTGGTACTTAAATTACTCAATTAAATTAACATCTATTTTTCATAAATATACTCTAATTTTATTTTTTTAAAATTATTTATTTTTAAAAAAAATTAATTTATTTATAAAATTAGATTTTTAAGAAGATGTTAGCACCATAAATTATCAAAATACCTATAATAAATACAAAAATATACCACTTATCAAGTGTGCTATCCAATTGGAATATCAGATAAATAATGGGGAAGTGGCCATCTTTCTTGATTCACTATTCCTACTTGGCTCTCATCCAAGTAGTGCCTATAGTAGGTCTGGTTTTGCTTGATCCAGCCTAGTCCATTTTGTTCTCCAATCAAATCAAGACTTTTTTTATATAATCCGTGAGAGAATTGTCAATTAGAATCTTATACCAGTTGACTTGGAAATATATAACACATATCAGTTGAGTTGTTAGGACAGATCAATTCATGTTCGTGCTCACTAATAATCAGCCCCTTCAAGTTTACTTTAGTTATACATTAGCAACAAGGTCCAGCATACGGATATGGAGCCCATAATGCATTGTTGAACCTTTTAGTAAGTAGGATGAAGCCATTTGGTCTCCTAATTCTTGCATAAGCTATAAATAGACTGCAGTTTAGTCCCTTATTATTTTAGTATCCTCGTATGACCATTAAGTATTGCACGGTCAAACTCTTAGTCATTTGATATCATAATCCATTAATCCTAGATTATATTAGACATCCATCCATAAAACTATTCATGTGAAACCCTTTTGAAAATAATAAATATTAGCTCTACAAATTTTATGAAAATAATTTAAATTTTTAAATTTTTTTGAAGTTATTAATGAGATCTCGAGCCTTAATGCTTGGCAATGTCTCTGCTCTAATATGAACACTATGCCATTATGATGGTTATCATGTTGGACAAATCTTACTCATATTTGGACATAGTAAAGCGCTGTACTTTCTATCATGGATATAGTCCAATGTATTATTGTCAAGACATAGGTTTGACCATAATTTCACTGACCACTAGAATACAATAAGGTATTATGTCCTTCAAATCAACGAACTACTTGCAAGTTGTGCACTTGGTTTGTACCTCTACCCTTGATAGTGCTTTGTGAAATGGATTGCTAATATTGATTTTATAGTGTGATGGCTCACCCACGTGCCGATGCAAGATTCTCACTTTAGTGAATGAGAAACTCTCTAAAATTACTATCCATTTTGGTAGCTTTATAGATATAACGTCCAACACACTGATAGCTATAAACATATTTCGAATACCTCAATCATGGGCAAGGAGATAAAATCTCTTGCCAGATATTATGGAGGCATGAAGAACATGTTGGAAAATTATTGTACTATATACCATTTCTATCTTATTGCTTGAAAATTGCCTTTTTTGAATTCTGCTAGCATTAGGGGAACAGGAGAAAATTCATGATTGTGGCTTCCCCAGAAAAGGATCGTCAGCATCCCATTTCCAATGCTAGAAATAGCAATTCTTGTGGACATAGGAGAATTAAGGGTAGCAACAATTTGATGTCAAATGCTGAAAATGTTCATTTTGTGCAAGCATGGACATTCTAAGGAGCAATGTTGGAACTTAAATGGGAAATATGTTCCCAAATGTTTCACATTGTGGCAAAGTAGGGCATGTTAGGGAGGCATGTTGGTGCATCCATAGGTGACCAAAGAGTTTTATTATGCGAAGCATGGCAAGTTCTATTTTCAAGTCTTCTAATCAAGCTATCATTGATGGCATTTTATCTTCCACCTGTAAAACTTGAGAACCAGATAATCTCATCGCCAATCCCACTTCCACTAGCCATCTCACCTCCTATCTAGGTTCATGAATTATTGATTCCGGTGCTTCCAATTATACGAGGGGAGCCTTTCCTAGCTTCAAATCTTTACAATATAGGTAAGAATGTTTATCTTGCTATAAAAGTTCTCCCAACGTGTCAATTGAATTAGAAACATCAAAATTTCAAAAACTTTAAGCAGTTTTACCAAGCATTAATATGATTTCTTATTAATTTCTATACTTTGTTTGCATTACATTGTATTTCTAGAATAGAGAGACAAGGAGGAAGATTGGCGAAGGGTATGAGTCCAATGGCTTGTATATTTTGGAAGTCATCGCTATAGCCCTCATAAGCAACAATGATTATCCTTCCACTCATGTGACAGTACCATCAAAATTTTTTATAGTGATCCCTCTCATATTGTTGTTGATAGAAAACATATGCGTTACTTTTTTACCTTAATGTTGTTAGTGACATACCTTTTGATATCTTACTGTTGCTACTTAAATCGATCGGAATCGGAAGACGGACACCTGAAAATCTCATACAGCAGTGCTGGCGCTAGCATGACCTACAAAATAAATCCCAAACCGGAAGGTGTGGCTTCGACGATGCTTAAGTCAGAAAAATAGAGAACAAAGGAGCAACAACGGATTCTCTAAGAGGGATTTGATTGAACTTACCTGGATCTTTGGAGCTTTGATTGTTTATATAGAAAAATGTCAGATGGCTGGATTGTTAGCTGTGAGATTATACGCCTCGAGATTGTCGGACAGTTGGACATGCCAAACTGAATGAGATAATTCAGCCCTTAATCGCTCTCGTGAGATCAGAAGAAATGGTTATGCCAAATCTTATCTATTCGGGATAGACAGCTGTCGCACACATTGAAGAGATAAGTCAGCTGAGCAACTCATATATAGATCAGACTTCGGGGATACCTCAGCTCAGCATGGAGATGGACTCAGCTCATTCGGCAGTCAGCGATTATATTGATGACTCGAGAGCTTGAAATATCTTGTGATATAGTGTTGATCCGAGATGCTCACGGTAATCACCGTAACACTACCCTCCTACTCTTGAGTCTGAGGATCAGACAAAAGGAGTACTCTAAAAAATGCCTCAGATCCAATGCCACACACTTCTGCCTTCACGCCTGCTTCTGTTGCATTTAAAACAGGTGATGCCAGCTTAATACGACTAACACGGACGGACGTAACTGATGAACCACTCAGACGACGGTCTCATCGAGATTTTAATCACTATGGCGGCTTTTCTGCATGAGAGAAAGAAAGATGGCCACCATGGAGCTAGATTTTGCATCGCTGGACTTCAGATCAGAGTTGATGGAGTGGGACATAATTGCACTGCATAAGCAATATCAAATTCCTCTCACATTCCAACTTGAAGTCCAGCAAGCTGGGCTGAGGCTTCTTTTCCATCCCTTTTTGTGATGCTCCTTCAATACTTTGAGAATTGCCACATACGATGGTGCCGAATATGTGACGGCATATCTACAGCTCATCGCATTATGCGTGCTAACTGCGATTGTGCCAAATATCCTATTTTTTTATTTTTTTCTTCAGCCTCAAGCAGCACCCAGACTCACGCAGGTGGTGGTACATGACTCCGTGGAAGAAGAAGGATGGCTTCCACTTGATATTTTTGGGTATGCCTTCTGTCGTGCACGGTTGGAAGCCAAGGTTTCTCTTCGTCTCACAGACATCAGATGAAGACTGAAATATTTTTATCTGGGGCGAATCTCGGGAGGCCACGCTAAAGGAACCTTCAATGGATAAGAATCTGGAGTAGGAGATGACAGCTCTGCGGAGCTTCAGAGTTTTGGAGTTGAAAGAGCTGCTGTCGGCTCAAGCACTGTTTAATATCAGTATTAGCCAAGTCGCTCCTCAAGATACGTGAGTTAGTTATTTTGGCCTTAAATCTTCTGGCTCTGTTTGTCTTACAATTTGATCATCATGATCGCAAAGCTGGATTTTGGAAAGAGCTCGAGCCCGCCAAAGGAGAAGAGGAAAACCCTACGAAAAAGAGGTGCCAAGCCCGCCATTGGGTGGAGCCTCCAGGCCAGAGTCGGAGATTCTACACAACAGACTTTGGAGGCCAGAAAATCTGAACCTTCTCATCCGGAAGGCAATGAGATTATGTGGGTGAGAAGTGGCTCGCCTACCACCTCAGCTACTACAGGCTACTAGATGGGCCACACAGACTAAGATCTGGAGGAGGTGATTCTAAGTCTACCTGCTTCTCCCAGCTCATCGACCCGACCAACTTCACTCGCTGTCAGATCCTCCTCGGATGAGGCACCAACCGAGGTTGTCGGTGCATCTGAAACTATGGCAGTCAGGCTTAAACTTGAGGCCTCGATGCTGAGGAATTTCTTGCTGGTGAGTGAGCTACTCTCCGGACTGCTCCTTCCTACCAACGCGAACGAGCTGCTGAGCATTCCTCGGAGAGAGATGAGGAGAGGAGCCATGGATTGCCTCATCCAGATATATCAGAACTTTCTCATTTAGCATTTATTATATACTTATTTATTACTTATAAGTTTTTCTTCACTTGTTAGCTCATCCATTACTTGAACGGGTACATTGAAAGCTTGCATGAGCTGATCAAAGAGGCGAAGAAGTCTGGGCTCGAAGCTGAGATGCTCAAAAGAGCAAAAGAGAAGGCCGAGAAGAAAGTTGGAGAAGTCTCCATGAAAGCCAATACCGTCGAGAAGAGAGTCAAAGATATTGAGATGGCATTAAGGAAGGCTGTTGAAGAGAATTCTCGACTGCTGGATAAAACAGCGGAGTTTGAAGCTCAAGTGAAGAGAAATGCGGCTGCTTGCAAGGAGAACTCTCGCCTGCAGAAAGAAATAAAAGAGATGAAGGCCTGACTGAGGATAGAGGAAAAGCGAACAATCGAGGCCACTTCTAAGGCTATGGAAGACTTCTAGGCCTCAGAAGAATATGAGGAAGAAAGAGCAGAGTATTCCATCGATGCCTATAATGTCGAAAGGCAGTCTATCCAAGCCCGAATCGCTGCCAAATATCTAGACCCGGACTTAAATTTTTTGGATGAAATCTAGGATCCTACCATAGTGGATGTCTTAGTGGCCGGCATCTCAGCTCCAGGCACCACCCTGTAATTTCTGTATTTATCTTTTTCATATTTTAGGGTCATTATAAAAGAATTTTGAAAGGAATAAAATGAGTAGAATATTTTGTCATACTTTTGCTTTGTGCACTTACTCATGTCGATCTGAGGTAATTTAAGTGAATGATAACCTCGTTCTACTCCCTTAAATATGGGTGATTATGAGGAATAGCGATCAATGACTCACCCAATAAGGTCATGCTTGGGAGACGGCACAGGGTCTATGAAGATGCGCCATGTGGGCACATTTTATTTTACGAAGTGTCCCAAAAATTTATTCTCACTCTGAAGAAAGTGCATCATTAACTGCTTAGGAAGCATCGATTGGCGATTGGTGTGGCTACTAGCATTTATAAATAGGAAGCCAGAGAGCAAAGGGATCTCTACTCCTGTGGTAAGAAGTCTCCTTCTCCGCCTGCTGTCATGTCGTTGCCTTCAGATCTATCACCCTTAGAATTAATTAAGAATCGGATGAGAGAGCGGATGCCATTGCAAGATGTTGCTCTATGAATTGATTTTGATGATTATAATACATTTGAAGGGGTTACTAATAATTTTGGCTTGAAAAAAGATTTATTATATTTCAGGGCCAAAATCATAATTTTATCAAGTTCTGATTCGAAAGTCTTAAGAGCAAGAACAGAAGTTTTATGATCTATTGAAGATAATTTCATATTTTTTGGATATATATTTTGAGAAAAAATTAAATTTAAAGAAAAAGATCAACCTTATGAGTCGACCCCTGTCAAAAGGGATTAAACGGCACATTATTTTTGGCTGGCATACCCAAAGGGGATGACCCTAGGAGTCGACCTCTATTGTCTATACAAGTCAAAGATATAGAATAATTAGTTTCTGTTCTGTGCCACAGAGGTCGACCCCTAGGGACGCCCCCTGTGCAAGGAACGACCCTATGAGTCGATCCCTGTGACGGAAGATCTCCATAACTACTAGTTTTTAGCTCATTTTGACTGTATTTAATACTCATTTAAAGCTCTCTAATAGCTCTAAATTTGCTCAGATTTTTCTCTACCATCTATTGAAGCTATAAAGGCACTTAAAGGAGGAAAAAAGAGAAGAGATTCAAGCATTCATTTCAGCCCTAAGCAAAAAGTCTTCTTCAAACAAAAGAAGCTTTCGTTTCAAGTTCACCAACCCCTCAAGAGCTCATTCAAGTCTTTAACAACCTTGAAAAAATCAGAAAAGCTTCTTTCTTATTGTGTAAAGTGTATTTAAAATTTTATTTGCTCATTAAAGGAGCTAAACTTGTATTTCTTTATCATTAACTCTTATACTCTGTTTTTGTCTTGATCTTTAGTTTTGGAAGGGTTTCAAAACTTGGATAGGTTGATCCGAACCTTGAATCGAATTATATTGGGTTGGCTTATACTCAAAAAATAAGTGTTCTAGCTTGAGATAGCTAGAGTCGGAGGTATCGATGTTATATTCTGGTTGAATACATTTTAGTGGATTTAATTTTTCAAGCAGGAGCTTGAGGAGTGGATGTAGGTACAAGGTTGACACTGAATCATTATAAATCTTGATTGTTTGTATTGTACTTACTTGCTCTCTTTCTAATTTTTTTTATTTTTTTGCATTCTTACATCTCATTTCTACACTTTACTTAAATCACTTACTACATAAAACTTGCCTATTATTATTTAATCTTTGTGGTTCTAAATTAACTTTAAAATTTTAAAAACCCAATTCACTCCTCCCTCTTGGGTTGCATAGCTGGGCAACAAGTGGTATCAAAGCTCAATGCTCTAGCCCTACTTTGATTTAACCATCAAAGAACTAAAGATCTAGAGCAACTCAAGTTGGTGCTTCACTAGCCGAGGGGCAGTCCACAAACCGACCTTCACTTTTCAATGGATCAAACTACACCTATTGAAAAGCTCGGATGAAAATTTTTATTCAAGTACTTGATTAGGATATGTAGAGTATTATAGTTAATGGACCATACACACCCACCAAGATAATTGATGGTGTAGAATTAACCAAATCTAAAAGAGAATGAGATAAGGTTAACAAGAAAATGGCTCAACTCAATACTAAAACCATGAATATTTTATATTGTGCTTTAGATGCTAATAAATTTAATCGTATTTCAACATGCATATCGACTAAAAAAATATAGGATAGGTTAGAAGTAACACATGAAGGCACTAATCAAGTTAAGGAATCAAAAATTAACATGCTTGTGCATAAATATGAACTCTTTAAAATGGAACATGATGAATCAATAATTAAAATATTTACTCATTTTATGGATATTATTAATGGTCTAAAAAGTCTTGGTAAATCTTATTCTAACAGCGATCTTATGAGAAAGATTCTTAGATCTTTACCAAAGACTTGGGAGGCCAAAGTGACTGCAATCCAAGAAGCTAAAGATCTGAATATTTTATCCTTGGAGGAGCTTCTAGGATCGCTAATGATATATGAGCTAAGCATGAAACAACATCAAGAAGAAGATGTCAAGAAGAAGAGGATAATCGCCCTCAAATCTACTGCTCAACTCGATGAGAAATCCAATGAAACAAAAAATGAAGAGCAAGATGAAGAAATAGCCCACATCACTAGAAAGTTTAAAAGATTTTTGAAGAAAAAAAAATAAGAGATGAGGAAGAGACCACCTACAAAAGAGGAGCATAGTAAGAAGAAGGATAAGAAGCAGCCCTTTATTTGTTATGAATGTAAGAAGCCGGGGTACTTTAGGTCCGAATGTCCACAACTTAAGAAGGGCCCCAAGAAGTATAAGAAAAAGGCTATGGTGACTACATGGAGTGATAGTGATGAGTCAAGCTTCGAAGATGAAAATTCACATGAACAAGCCAACTTGTGCCTTATGGCATATGAAAATAAGATAAACACTGAAACTCCTAATGTCTTTACTTTTGAAGAACTTCAAGAAGCATTTTATGATCTAGTTGATGATCTAAAAAAGTTAGGGGTAAAGAATAAAGAATTGAAATCAAAGAATTAATCTTTACTAAAAGAAAATGAGATTATTTCAAATAAAAAATTGATCTTGACACAAAAAAATCTGAATTTGAAAAATGAAATTGCTAAGTTAAAAACTATGATAGAAAAGTTCATAATAAGTTCAAATAAATTTCAAATGATACTTGTGTTGGAAAATATATTTCAAAAGTCAATTGTCAACCTGTTGACGGTTGAGCAACCTTGTATTATAATTGATTTGTTAATAAATAAAATATATTTTTGGCATTTTCATCATAAGTTTTTATCTTTTAATGAACTTCGTTGTTGCGATGAAGTCCTTAGAACTATTTAGGTTCGATAAAGAGAAGATTTATCGATTAGTCTTTAAAACTATTCACGATCAAATGATAGACTGTTAATAAGGACGACAACTTCTATCGAGCATAGGTCACTGTAGGCCATATGGGTTGGTTGTCCTCTTAACCAAGGAGTATGGAGACACTGGTATGGCATATAGGTGAGATGTAAGGGTACATCATCATCGAACGTGACCAACTCCAAAGCATTCTGCTATCGAAAATATCTCTGACGGGATATAGGTATAAGTGTCCCTTAGACCTAAGATCGCCTCAATGACTTGCAAGCAACTCACTGTGCTTTGGTACTGGACTGACTAAATTTCTAATTTAGTGATGGAAGACTTCTGGGCACAGTCAAGTACTTGTGAAGTCAGAGTGTGATCAAGATAGGATTGACCACTCCAAGAGTTGAAGAAGAATGAGTCGTTGTATTTCAATTTAGCAAAATCTTAGCCAGGATAATCCATCAGATGGATTTGATATTTTGAAATACAATGTGGACAACCTGATCAGAATTGACAGTTGAACTCTGAGGTATCCTATGAGCATTTTGGTCAAGGAGATGAATTATATGGAAACTATATCCACATGGGTTCTAAGGATGTTGTTCTACATATTCGACCTATCCGACCGTCGGGTACCATTGCTAGATGGTCACTTCGATTGGTATAAAAATTTATTTTCATGCTACCGACTTAGATTCAGACCTATGAGATCATACACATTAGAGTTCACAATTCGATCGGATGGTTGATCAATGATTAAGAATCGTTCTAGGGTTAAACGATCAATATAATTGACATTTAACCTAGTGCAAGTGTTGCAGGAGGATCGATTAGCAATTCGATTGCTAATTGGCTTAATTTGATTAAGCCAAAGGATTAAAATTAAATCTAATTAAATATAATTTAATTAAATTTAATTTGGGCTTGATTGAATCAAGTCCAATTGGTTTATTGGATAAGCCAAGTGCAAGGAAAAACTAGTCCTAGTTCAAATAGGACTTGGGTCAACCTAATTTGTAATTCGATTAAAAAATTAAATCAGATTTATATCTAATTTAATCTGATTAAATTATGTTCTTAATTGGGTTAAGATCTATTTTAATTAGGTTAATTTTATTTTAGTTTGATTTGGTTTGAGAAACCAGATTGGAACATGACATAGATTGAATCCTAGTAAGACTAGGATTCCACCTTGCGCCAATTTAGCCCCCATGCCCACTCTCTCTTATCCACACCCACTCTCTCTTATTTTGTGCAAAAAAACTTCTCTCTAAGGTCTTCACATATGCTCAAAACTTTCCTCTCTTTTCCTCCTACATGAATGTGGTTGTGGATCAAGTCAAAGTTGGAATTAGTTTGGATATTAAATTCTATAAGATAGAGTTTTAGGAAACCAAAACTCTTTCCTTATGGCACTGATTTTATCCAATTTTTTTTTAAAATTTTTGTGACTTTTATGGCACATAATATGTACCCTTTATTGATGGTCCATGCACAAAAGAAAGAGGGGGCGCCCAAGAGTTGGGCGCCCCTTGTCTTGCAATGTTTGGATAATCCTTGACTAGGTATTTGACCTAGACAAAGACTCTATCATATCTCTCTATTTAAAATAAATTTTTTCATAAAATTTTTATGAAAAATAGAGAAAAGAGAGACCTTTGGGGTGTGTAAAAGTCAGGGAGAAAAAAAGTTGGGGCGTGGAGATACAATAGACACAAGACTTGGTGTCTAGGTGAGAGCAAAGAGAAGAAGAAGAGGGTCTTCTTCTAGGGTTACTGTGTTCATCTCTTCCTTTCCTCCATCTTGAGTTTTCTGAGAGTATCTCAGATCTAAAACTCTTTCTCCTACTTCTCATCTTTGAAAGAGTCCTAATCAAGAAGAAGGAGATATCTGATCGATCATCGAAGAAGGATCAGCGCAGTACTAGCATACTATGCTGATTTCTGGACCAAGACTACTGATCGTGATTTGTGGGCTCGTGTGGACGACTCCTAGAGGTCGAATGCGTGTGCAGCTCACAACATCAACCTCAAACATCCTCAAACTTAGATCAGCAAAGTTAGAACATCTAACTTGCAAGGTAATGAAGCAAAAATTTAGTGCAGGGGCAAAATGGTAATTTTAAAACTTTTTCAAAATTACTATTTTATACCAGAATTATTAATTAATCTCATTAATTAATACTAATTAACCCTACACTAGGATCTAAATATGATACAACAGCATGCATTTAAATTTGAAATTCGAATTTGAATCAGTAAACGTTTTACAATACTGTGTTCAGAACACATCACCTTTTTGCGGATAGTCGATCAACGCAATCTGATCACCGTTGAGGGACTCTGATCATCACATCACAGCCATACAAATATCTGGCCTCTGCGGATCATCCACACGAAGCTCCCGTCTGATCAGCTCCTCACGAATGCTAGTTCGTGATTTCACCCTTTTGATGGTAGATGTTGATCGAACTCCTTCGATCGATGTGTGCTGACTTCTCAGATACTCTGGATCATCTGCACAATTGCCTAAGAGGTTGATGGATCTCTCCCTAAAATTTGGTGGACTCACGACACTCGTGGCACACCAATCTCACTTCCCGAACCCTAGGTAGAAACCCTAGGGTACACACCAAAAACCCTGCGCCCAATTTTCTCTCTTTTTTTTCTTTTTATCTCGAAAGGTTTTGGACCTTCACCTTGCGCAGAAGCCTTCCTCACACCCCAAAGTTTCTCTCCTAAAATTTCTACGCACGTCCCACCTTTCTTCTCTTTTTAAAACAACGTCGAACGTGTCTTATCCGCGTGAGAGGATAAAGACAAGAGGTTACACATTTGAATTCAAATCAAATTTGAATTCAAACGAAAACCAACTTATCCCTATCCTTTTGGGCATGAGAAGAGAAGGGGCGTGGCTCTTTGTGCATGGAAAATGTTTCACGAGAAACTTTTTCTCGTGTAAGTAATGTGGCGCACAAAATGGATAAAGATGAAAGGGCAAGTGATAAGTTATCCATTCAAATTCAAACATGCTTTGAATTTGAATGGCTAACTAATTATTTTATCCATCCATATGGTGTACAAATGAGGGTGTGGGGAAGGGTTTTGCGTGAGAAAAATTTCATGAGAAGTTTCTTCTCGTGAATTCAAATGGGTGCAAGGAAGTTGGGTGTCGCAGAGAATTTAAAACAAGGTGGTTTGATTCAAATTGAGCCAACCTAGTTTAGAATAGGTTAAGCACAATTAGACCAGATTAAACCCAATATAATTAGGCTTAATTAGGCTCAATAAAATACTAATCAAATCAAAAATTAACTAAACCTAACCCCTGATCAAATCAGGGACTAAACCACCTTAGCGATTAGGTCAACATTTAACCTAATCGGGTCAATCCAAACTGAATCCAATTCAATTGGACTTGATCCAAAAATAATTACTCAATCAAATTGAGTTAATTAGTGATTAAATCACTAATTAAACCTCTCATAAATATTGAGTCCAAATCCAATGGGCAATCAGGCATCAGAGACCATCGATATGAAACCCTGATCAAAGAGTTCAAATTTCAAATTCAAAATTTGAAATTCAAAATTTTGACCTCGGTACCCAAAATGTGTGAAACTCATGATCAGAGAATCCTAATTCTCAATCATAGAGTCTCAGATAGATAAGACTCATAATCAGCCATCAGATCAGAAAGGAATCTCTAATGTGTGTGACCCCGCAGGTTCGAACCTAAACCGGTAGCACAGGAACCAATTCCTGTACTAATCGAAGTGACCATCTAGCAATGGTACCCGATGATCGGATAGATCGAATAATCGCAATCACAACATTCAGAACCTACGTGAATATGGTTACCATATAATTCATCCCTTTTGACCCCTGTGTTTAGGACGACTCAGGGTTAAACTGTCAACCCTGATGATATCATCCGAATCGTGCTCAACTCAATTAGTCCTGTGACTCCTCACTAGGACTACCCTGGCCAAAGTTTTGCTAAATTGAAACACGACTGTACACAGCTCCTAAACTGGAGTGGTCAATCCCATCTTGACACACGCACTGACAAGTCAAGTACTTGACTACACCCAGCAACCTTCCGTCACTGAATTAGAAATTCAGGTAGTCCAGTGCCTAAGTGCAGTGAGTTGCTTGCAAGTCACCGTGGCGGTCTCAGGTCGGAGGGACATTTATACCCATATCCCATCGGAGCAAATCTTGACAGCAGAAATAGCTCCGGAGTTGGTCACGTTCAGTGCAGATGTACCATTACATCTCACCTGTATGCCATACCAGTGTCTCCACACTCTTTGGTTATGAGGACAACCAATCCATATGGCACACAACGACCTATGCGCGATAAACATTGTCGTCCTTGGTAACAACGTATCATTTGGTCGCGAACATGTTTAAGGACTAAGCGACAAATCCTCCTTTGTCGAGTCTAAATAGTCCTAAGGACTTCACTACAACACAGGAGTTCATTAGAAGATGAAACATTTGTGATGAAAAAATATCAAAATAACTTTTATTTATTTATAATTCATGTACTAATATAAAAAGGAGCACAACCATCAACAGGCTGACGATTGGCGGATACTATTCCCAACAATCTTCCACTTTGCCTAAAGCCTATCGGTGCAGTATCTAATACCCATCTTCGACTTGTAGTCGTTGAACTCCTTCACCGCAATGGCTTTAGTGAATGGGTCGGCCAGGTTCTCCTTCCTGTCGATCTTCTGAAGGTCGACGTCACCTCTATCCACGATCTCCCGGATGAGATGGTAGCGACGCAGAATATGCTTCGTCCGCTGGTGTGCCTTTGGTTCCTTCGCCTGAGCAATGGCTCCAGAGCTGTCGCAGTAGAGTAGAACTGGACCAACAAGGGAGGGTGCTACTCCGAGCTCGGTGATGAATTTCCTCAGCCACACCACTTCTTTGGCAGCATCTGATGCAGCAATATACTCCGCCTCGCATACTGAATCAGCCACAGTGTGCTGCTTGGAACTCTTCCAGCAGACAGCCCCACCATTAAGGGTAAAAATAAATCCTGACACACTCTTGCTATCTTCGCGATCAGACTGGAAACTAGAGTCTGTAAATCCTATAAGTCTCAAGTCCGATTCATCATATATAAGCCACTGGTCCTTAGTATTTCTTAAATACTTCAGGATGGTTTTAACAACCTTCCAGTGATTCTTCCTGGATCAGATTGGTATCTACTCACTACCCCTAGTGAGTATGCCACATCTGGTCGTGTACATATCATGGCGTACATGATAAATCCCACTGCCGAAGCATATGGAATCCTACCCATACGCTCTCTCTCTTGAGGTGTTGTCGGACAATCCCTCTTTGAGAGAGAAATTCCATGGCCTATCGGTAGATAGCCTTTCTTGAAATTTTCCATGCTGAACCTTTTCAGCATAGTATCAATGTACGTGGACTGGGATAAGCCAAGTAACTTTTTGGATCTATCCCTATAGATCCTCATCCCTAGGATGTAGGAAGCTTCTCCCAGATCCTTCATGGAGAACTGTGACGATAGCCAAATCTTTATTCCCTGTAATGCAGGGACATCATTCCCGATTAAGAGAATGTCATCCACATACAATACAAGAAATACTACTACTGGACCATTAGCCCACTTATAAATGCAGAGCTCTTCTCCGTTCTTAATGAAGCCATACGTTTTGATCGTCCTATCAAAATGTATGTTCCAACTCCGAGATGCCTGCTTAAGTCCATAAATGGATCTCTATAGCTTGCACACCTTAGACTCATCTGTGGATGTGAACCCTTCAGGTTGTATCATATACACCTCTTCGTCCAGCTCTCCGTTTAGGAAAGCTGTCTTCACATCCATCTGCCAGATTTTATAGTCTAGATGGGCAGCTATCGCAAGCATAATCCGAATGGATTTGAGCATTGCCACAGGAGAAAACATCTCGTCATAGTCTATACCATAACGTTGATTGAAAACCAGACGGGCTTTATAGGTCTCCACCTTTCCGTCTGCGCCCCTCTTCCTTTTGAAGACCCACTTACATCCTATGGGTTTTACTCCTTCGGGTGGGTCAACCAATGTCCACACATCGTTGACCTTCATGGACTTCATTTCGGATTTCATGGCCTCTAGCCATTTCTTAGAGTCAGGTCTCTGCATTGCATCCATGTAGGTGATCGGATCCTCATCATTTTCATCAAGTTCGACAGGATCACCATCCCGGACCAAGAAACCATAGTATCTGTCCGGTTGATGTGGTACTCTACCAGACCGCCTTAAGGGTGCATAATCAATGGGCTCCGGATCTGATCTAATCAAATTCGGTTCAGGTTCAGTAACATGTGTCGGTTTTTCCACCTGTCGAACTTCATCAAGTTCGACTTTAGAGGCAACAGTTCCTTCACTAAGGAACTCCTTTTCTAAAAAGATTGCCTTAAGGCTGACAAACACCTTTTGCTCATCAGCAAGGTAGAAATAATACCCTTTGGTCTCTTTTGGGTACCCTATAAAATTACACTTGTCAGACCTAGGTCCAAGCTTGTCTGTAATTAAACGTTTAACATAAGCCGGACACCCCCAAATCCTAAGGTGCGAGAGTACTGGCTTACGTCCTATCCATATCTCATATGGCGTTTTGGCTACAGACTTACTCAGAACTCTATTTAGAAGGTAACAAGCCGATTCGAGCGCATATCCCCAGAGAGAGATCGGCAGACCAGCAAACCCCATCATGGATCGAATCATGTCTAACAGGGTCCGATTCCTCCTTTCAGACACACCATTATGCTGTGGTGTTCCAGGAGGAGTCCATTGAGAGAGAATCCCATTCTCCCCTAGATACGTCAGAAACTCATTGAAAAGGTATTCACCTCCTCGATCAGATCGAAGAGTTTTAATACACTTTCCAGTTTGTTTTTCTACCTCATTTCGGAATAGTTTGAACATTTCAAATGATTCCGACTTATGCTTCATTAAATAGACATACCCATACCTAGATAGGTCGTCTGTGAAGGTTATGAAGTAGAAAAATCCACCTCTTGCACTTGATCTCATGGGTCCACATACATCAGAATGTACCAGACCCAAGAGTTCACTGGCTTGCTCACCTTTTCCAGTAAAAGGTGACTTGGTCATCTTCCCAAGAAGACAGGACTCACAGGTTGGAAGTGATTCACAATCACTAACTTCAAGAATTCCTTCTTGAGCCAACCTGTTTATCCTGTTTTTATTGATATGACCTAGCCTACAGTGCCAAAGGTAGACTTCTGACACATTATCTATTCTAGAGCGTTTACCAAATTTTTGAACCACATTAACAGGCTGTGATAGTAAGTAAATTTCATTATTTAATTATCCAACAAATATTGTAACACCATTCAAAATGATATTGTAAATATTTCTTTTTATTAAAAAATCATAACCGTACATGGCCAAAAGGCCTACAGAAATAATATTTAATAAAAAACTTGGACAATAGTGACATTCACTCAGAATTACATTACGAGAATTGATTACAAGACTCATGATTCCTAAAGCTAGAACTGGAACTTTGCTTCCATCTCCAACATTCAGAAACCTCTCGCCTTCATCAAATCTCCTACTGACTTGCAGACCCTGTATCGAATTACAAATATGATAAGGGCTTCCGGTATCCAATACCCAGGCAGTAGTATCACAAATTAAAAAGTTGCAAGGAGTTATCATATAATTACCTTGCTTCTTCTTTGGCCTGTTCGGGTCCAGGGAGGCAATGTATTGAGGACAGTTCCTCTTCCAATGCCCGTGCTTCTTGCAAAAGAAGCACTCCACCTGGCTCTGGTCGTGCTTGCGCTTCTTGGTCTGACCCCATGCTACTGTCCCAGTATGAGATTGCACCTTCTTATTTTTCTTCTTCTTGTTCTTCTTCCCCTTCCCAAAGGGTTGACGACGAGAAGAAGACCCTCCCACTACATTCACCGACTCCTTATGGAGTTGGTGATCCTTCTCAAAGTTCTGCAGCAACCCCAACAATCCGTGGTAGTTTACTGCAGGCTTTGTCATTCGAAAATGAGTAAAGAATGGGAGGAAGGACTTGGGCAAGGAATTAAGGATCGCATCCTTACCGAGCTGCTCGTGCAGAGGAAAGCCCAATTTGCTTAGGCGCTCAATCATCTTGATCATGTACAGTACATGATCAGTGACTGAGGCCCCATCCCTCATCCGAGCATTGAAAATGGCACAACTAGTTTTGTGCCTTTCAACATCGTCAGACGTGCCAAAGGAGTCGTTCAACATTTGAAGCATCTCCTGTGGCTGGGCATTCTCAAACCTTCGGCTGAACTCGTCATTCATTGCTGCCAGCATAATACATCGAACGGTGGTGCGGTCATTGAGCCACTTCAAGTAAGTATCTCGGATCGCCTTACTAGCGTTCGGAGCTGGCTCCTCAGGTGCTGGATCCGTTACTACATAAAGGATCCGCTCATGCTCAAGGATGATTTTCAATTTTCGATACCAGCTATCGAAATTGGGTCCCATGAGCTTGTCATTATCTAATAATGACCGGAGCGACAGGGTAGTGGCCATAGCTGCTTAAAGAAAAACGAGACCTCTATTAGTACATAAATTAATACTAAAGACTTGGATTTTAGTCTAAAGTTTTTTCCAATATTTTTACGAACTGGTAGCCTCATCCTCCAATTCGAGGAATTACTTTAATTCCTTAATGGGTACTAGAATCCACACAGACTACACACGAGCTCAACTTTGGTTGGTCAACCCATGTGCATCTATAGGTAGGTTCTTAACTAGTTGTTTCTCTAAACAACTTCTAGTAATTGATTTTGCCCCAGAACCTAATCAGTAGGCTTTGGCCTCCACTGAAAAGATCTGGTTAGGTCCAACCATTAACATGACTTAATTTAGTGAATCAGACCAATAAATGATCAGGCCCGACTTTGGCCGGCCAACCTAACCACCATCAGAAAGACTCAATCAAATTATCATATTATGAATAATAATTCCATTAGCCAATGAGCACCAGGCCTTTGGGCCTCCAATGATCATTGAACTAATGGACTCATTATCACTCACTTAATGGGAGGCTATGACTTAGTTATCATTATAACTTAATCATTTTAGGGACCTAATAATTTTGAGAATTTTATTAAAGAATAGTATAGAAGAAATCATCCAGCCAATTTCAATCCTCCCACTGACTTTACCTAGTCAGATTAAAAAAGGATTTAATTAAAGCTGGCATTAGGAGCACCTAAATCAGTCACACTGATTTACCTAATGACATGGGTGAGCTCTAATCACCAAGTGATCTAATCAAAATCTAACTTACCAGATTGGCCAGGTAAGTGAGATCAGTGGTGGGGATTTGCCATTAACTCGTCAATGATTGAATCAATGCGAGTAGCTCCCGCTTAAGAACCACTGGTCAAAACTGCCAAACTTACCTTAGACACCAACCGGTTCATTAGTTTTAATTTTGATCAACTTAGTAAATAGGGCTCCACCGCGTAGCCATGAATTAAGTCCATCTTGGTCTAGTTAAAGACATGGACCCATTCAACTACAACTATTGAAGTTGAGTCTAGAGTATCCTTGACCTAATCTAATTCAACTTTTGATTAGATTTGACCAATTACTCCATTTAGTCCATTTTTTAAACTAACCTTAGGTCTAACCCAATTATGGACCTAATTCATCTAACCCATTGACCCACAAGTTTATGCAATTGTCTTAGGTCTTAATTCACAATTCTAGACCTACTAGACAACACTTAATTCTTTTAATTAAGTACTTGGGCTGATGGGTCAGGGTTTGGTATTTCAAAAATAATTTTTAAATTTGAAAGATTTTATTTTCTGTTCACCAAATGTGTTAACTCATTTCACAAATGGGTCAGCACATTTCATAAACAGTAATTCTATTGCTCATTTTATAACAGAAAATGACTCAAAATAAATCATAAATTTTTTTTTAGATCTAATCTAACACATTCATGATAAATTTCTTAATTAAGTCCTTTTGCTGCTTCATCGGCATGGGATATAATTGCATCGGCACCCCTACCGCCATAGGAGACCCCATCGAATGGGAAGAGAGGGCCTTTAAACCCTACTTTTCTCCTATGACCGGACGGCCATGGCAACCAACCCAATTAGATTACTTGCTACTTGGATCAAGTATATCTAAATATACCAATTTCAAAATTTAAATTTTGAATTTCAAATTCCAAATTTCAAATTTTAAATTTCAAATTTGAGATTTCAACCAAATTTCAAATTTCAAATTTTTAATTTTTGAATTTTAAATTTTGAATTTCAAATTTTAAATTTTGAATTTCAAATTTCAAATTTGAAATTTCAACCAAATTTCAAATTTCAAATTTTAAATTTTGAATTTCAAATTTCAAATTTGAGATTTCAACCAAATTTCAAATTTCAAATTTTGAATTTCAAATTTGAAACTTCTAACAAATTTCAAATTTCAAATTTCAAATCTTTTTAAATTTCGAATTTAAACTTATAGATTACACCTTAATCTACGCATGCATATGTATATCATATTCTAGAACCATGCTCTGATACCATTTGAAGCGAAAATTTAGTGCAAGGGCAAAATGGTAATTTTAAAACTTTTTCAAAATTATTATTTCACAGCAAAATTATTAATTAATCTTATTAATTAATACTAATTAACCCTACATTAGGATCTAAATATGATACAACAGCATGCATTTAAATTTGAAATTCAAATTTGAATCAGTAAACGTTTTACAGTACTGTGTTCAGAACACATCACCTTTTTACGGATAGTCGATCACTGCAATCTGATCACCGTCGGGGGGCTCTGATCATCACATCATAGCCACATAAATGTCTGGCCTCTGTGGATCATCCACACGAAGCTCCCGTCTGATCAGCTCCTCACGAATGCTAGTTCGTGATTTCACCCTTTTGATGGCAGATGTTGATCGAACTCCTTCGATCGATGTGTGCCGACTTCTCAGATGCTCTGGATCATCTGCATAGTTGCTTGAGAGGCTGATGGATCTCTCCCTAAAATTTGGTGGACTCACGACACTCGTGGCACACCAATCTCACTTCCCGAACCCTAGGTAGAAACCCTAGGGTACACACCAAAAACCCTGCGCCCAATTTTCTCTCTTTTCTTTCTTTTTCTCTCGGAAGGTTTTGGACCTTCACCTTGCGCAGAACCTTCCACACGCCCCAAAGTTTCTCTCCTAAAATTTTTACACACGTCCCATCTTTCTTCTTTTTTTAAAACAACATCGAACGTGTCTTATCCGCGTGAGAGGATAAAGACAAGAGGTTACACATTTGAATTCAAATCAAATTTGAATTCAAACGAAAACCAACTTATCCCTATCCTTTTGGGCATGAGAAGAGAAGGGGCGTGGCTCTTTGTGCATGGAAAATGTTTCATGAGAAACCTTTTCTCATGTATGTAATGCGGCGCACAAAATAGATAAGGATGAAAGGGCAAGTGATAAGTTATCCATTCAAATTCAAACATGCTTTGAATTTGAATGGCTAACTAATTATTTTATCCATCCATATGGCGCACAAATGAGGGCGTGGGGAAGGGTTTTGCGTGAAAAAAAATTCACGAGAAGTTTCTTCTCGTGAATTCAAATGGGTGCAAGGAAGTTGGGTGTCGCAGGGAATTTAAAACAAGGTGGTTTGATTCAAATTGAGCCAACCTAGTTTAGAATAGGTTAAGCACAATTAGACCAGATTAAACCCAACATAATTAGGCTTAATTAGGCTCAATAAAATCATAATCAAATCAGAAATTAACTAAACTTAACCCCTGATCAAATCAGGGACTAAACCACCTTAGCGATTAGGTCAACATTTAACCTAATCGGGTCAATCCAAACTGAATCCAATTCAATTGGACTTGATCCAAAAATAATTACTCCATCAAATTGAGTTAATTAGTGATTAAATCACTAATTAAATATCTCATAAATATTGAGTCCAAATCTGATGGGCAATCAGGCATCAGAGACCATCGATATGAAACCCTGATCAAAGAGTTCAAATTTCAAATTCAAAATTTGAAATTCAAAATTTTGACCTCGGACCCAAAATGTGTGGAACTCATGATCAGAGAATCCTAATTCTCAATCATAGAGTCCCAGATAGATAAGACTCATAATCAGCCATCAGATCAGAAAGGAACCTCTAATGTGTGTGACCCCGCAGGTTCGAATCTAAACCGGTAGCACAGGAACCAATTCCTGTACTAATCTAAGTGACCATCTAGCAATGGTACCCGATGACCAGATAGGTCGAATAATCGCAATCGCAACATTCAGAACCTACGTGAATATGGTTACCGTATAATTCATCCCTTTTGACCCCTGTGTTTAGGACGACTCAGGGTTAAACTGTCAACCCTGATGATATCATCCGAATCGTGCTCAACTCAATTAGTCCTGTGACTCCTCACTAGGACTACCCTGGCCAAGGTTTTGCTAAATTGAAACACGACTGTACACAGCTCCTAAACTGGAGTGGTCAATCCCATCTTGACACACGCACCGACAAGTCAAGTACTTGACTACACCCAGCAACCTTCCGTCACTGAATTAGAAATTCAGGTAGTCCAGTGCCTAAGTGCAGTGAGTTGCTTGCAAGTCATCGTGGCGGTCTCAGGTCGGAGGGACATTTATACCCATATCCCATCGGAGCAAATCTTGACAGCAGAAATAGCTCCGGAGTTGGTCACGTTCAGTGCAGATGTACCATTACATCTCACTTGTATGCCATACCAGTGTCTCCATACTCTTTGGTTATGAGGACAACCAACCCATATGGCACACAACGACCTATGCTCGATAAACATTATCGTCCTTGGTAACAACGTATCATTTGGTTGCAAACATGTTTAAGTACTAAGCGACAAATCCTCCTTTGTCGAGTCTAAATAGTCCTAAGGACTTCACCACAACACAGGAGTTCATTAGAAGATGAAACATTTGTGATAAAAAAATATCAAAATAACTTTTATTTATTTATAATTCATGTACTAATACAAAAAGAAGCACAACCGTCAACAGGCTGACGATTGGCTTTGGGACACTATTCCCAACAGGTAATAGATCTGATCTATTATATTTTCATACATTAGATGTAATATAGAAACATATTGATATGATCAACATATAGTTCTTGCTCTTTATATTTTAATTTTTAATTTAATATCATATAATAATCATATAATAAGATCTTAAATCTAGAGATTCTCTAATTTTATAAGATAAATTATGATTTATTTTAGTCTTTCACTGTCTGATCCTGAAAAAGTTTCAAGATCTAACCCTGAAACCCTAGATCTGGTTCCTTCAATTGGTATCAGAGCCTAGGTTGTTTATTCTATGATTATTTATACATGCTTAGATTATTTTTTAGATTAGACCTAATTTATAATCTGATTGTTAAATCTTAAATTAAAATTTTTAGATCAATCACGAACTGTAGGTTGTCCTGCTGTAAGGTTTATCCCTTACAGTGCAAAGATTGTCCTAGTTCGTGTAGATCTATTTTTAATCATAAATTTGTTAGATATGATTTAGATTAAATTTATAATTTATTAGATTTAAAAAATATTTAAATCTAAAATAAAATCTCTTTGTTAATAATTCCAGTGCAAAGAACCATCATATATTTGTCTGAAAAATTTACGTAGTTTAAAGTTGAAATTGTTTCAATTACATGAACCTGTTTAGATTAGATCTAAAGTAGTTTCATGCTTATTTTACTTGCATTTTGATTATGAATTAAACATGCAACTTGGTTGGTAGAACTATATTGTAAAAATATTTTACAAATATAAAAATTATTTTCGAAAAGCCGAACCCCAACCCTCAGCCCAAAACTTAATTGAGAATTAAGAAGTTGTTTGATTAGGTTCTAGGATTGTGAATTAAAGAATCTAAGACACAAACCATAACACATTGGGTTAATGGGTTAGTGGAAATTAGGTCCATTAATTGGGTTAGACCTAACTTTAAGGTTAGGTTAAAGATGGACTTAATTAGAGAATTGGCTAAATCTAATCAATTATTGTCTTAGATTACGTCAAGGATTCTCTAGATCAATTACAGTAGTTGTAGTTGGTCAAGTTCATGTCTTTAATGAGAACCAAATAGACTTGATTCTTAGCTAAGCGGTCTAGCACGAACTATTAGGTTGATCTAATCGAAACTAATTAAATCAATTGGTGTCTAAGGTAAACCAGACCGATGGTTTTTAATTGGCAGCCCGCTTACCTGGCCATTTCTGATGGTGTCTAAGGCAAGCTTTGGTAGATCCTTCCACCGATCGAACTTACCTGGTCTCTTAGTGAAATTATATTTTGATCAGATCACTTGACTATTCGAGCTGACCCATGTCAGCTAGGTAAATCAATGTGACTGATTTAGGTGCTCCTAGACCAGCCCTTTTAATGATCTCTCTTAAGCTGACTTGGTGAAGCCAGTGGAAAGATCATGATAAGCTGGTTCATCTGATCTCATCCTCTAAATCAATTAAATTTTTTAAAATTATTAGGTCTTTAAAATGAAATAGTTATGGTGATAACTAAATCATAGCCTTCCATTAAGTGGATGATAATGGATCCATCAGTTGGATAATCATTGGAGGCCCAAAGGCCTGGTGCTTATCGACTGATGGAATTGTCATTCATAATATGATTTCTTGACTGCATCTTTCTAAATGGTGGTTAGGTTAGTCAACCAAAGTTGGGCCTAATCATTTATTGGCTAGATGGGCCAAGTATGGTCATGTTAATGGTTGGACCTAACCAGACCTTTTCAGTGGAGGCCAAATCCTACTGATTAGGGACTGGGGCAAAATTAAAATTACTAAAAATTATTTAGAAAAATAATTGATTATTAACCTACCCTTAGATGTACATGGGTTGGCCAACCAAAGTTGGGCTTGTGCGCAGTCTAAGTGGATTTTAGTACCCACTAAGGAATTAGGATAATTCCTCGAATTGGAGGTAGAGGCTACCAATTCGAATAAAATAGTGAAAAAAACTTTTTGATTAAAGTCTAAATCTTTAGGTTTTAATAAATCAATTACTAATTAAGTTATGATTTTTCTTTGTGCAGATATGGCTACTTCTCTATCGCTCCGATCATTGTTGGACAATGATAAGTTGGTGGGACTCAACTTCGGTAGCTGGTACCGAAAGTTGAAGATAGTCCTGGAGCATGAACGAATCCTATATATGATAACGGATCCTGCACCTGAGGAGCCAGCTGCTAATGCACGTGGAATAGTTAGAGACACTTACCAGAAGTGGCTCAGTGACCGGATCATGATGCGCTGCATCATGCTGGTTGCCATGAGCGATGAGTTCAGTCACAGATTTGAGATGACTCAGTCAAAAGACATGCTTCAAGTGTTAGAGGATGCCTTTGGCACACCCGATGATGTGGAGAGGTACAAGACTAGTTGTGCCATCTTCAATGCCAAAATGCGGGATGGTGCCTCTGTCACTGATCATGTATTGTACATGATCAAGCTGATGGAGCGTTTGAGTAAGCTCGACTTTTTCTTGCATGAGTAGCTTGGGAAAGATGCAATACTAAACTCGCTGCCCAAGTCTTATCTTCCATTCCTCACTCATTATAGAATGACAAAACCTGAAGTAAACTACCACGGGTTACTGGGGTTGTTTCAGAACTTTGAGAAGGATCACCAACTCCATAAGGAATCGGTGAACTTAATGGGAGGTTCATCTTCTGGTTCTCGATCCTTTAAGAAAGGAAAGAAGAACAAGAAGAAGAAAGTGAAGAAGGTGCAAGTTCAGGCTGAGACATCAGTGCAGGGCCAGACCAAAAAGATCAAGCCCGATAAGAGTCAAGCTGAATGCTTCTTTTGCAAAAAGTGGGGGCACTGGAAGAGGAACTGTCCTCAGTACATTGCCTCTCTAGACCCAAACAAGCAAGCACCCTAGATTAGATAGTGTATCAGATATCTACTTATGGCACTATAGGCTAGGTCATATAAACAAGAATAGGATAAACAGGTTGACTCAAGAGAAAATCCTCGAAGTCAGTGATTGTGAATCACTTCCAACCTGTGAGTCTTATCTTCTTGGTAAAATGACTAAGTCATCTTTTACTGAAAAAGGTGAGAGAGCTACTGAGCTCTTGGGCCTAGTACATACTGATATATGCGGACCCATGAGCACAAGTGCTAGAGGTGGATATTTCTACTTCATCACTTTCACGGATGATCTATCCAGATATGGATATGTCTATCTGATAAAACATAAGTTGGATTCATTTGAAATGTTCAAACAATTTTGAAGTGAAGTAGAAAAATAAACTGAGAAGAGTATTAAAACTCTTCGATCTGACCGAGGAGGGGAATACCTTTCTGATGAGTTTCTCACATATCTAGGAGAGAATGGGATTCATTCCCAATGGACTCCTCTAGGAACACCACAGCATAATGGTGTGTCTGAAAGGAGAAATCGAACTCTGTTAGACATGGTCTGATCCATGATGGGTTTTGCCAGCTTGCCAATATCTTTCTGGGGATATGCATTCGAATCGATCTGTTATCTGTTAAATAGGATTTCAAGTAAGTCTGTAATTAAGACTCCATATGAGATATGGACAGAACATAAGCCAGCACTTTAATACCTTAGGGTCTGGGGGTGCCCGACCTATGTCAAACGGTTAGTTATAGATAAATTTGGACCTAGGTCTGACAAATACACATTCATAGGGAACCTCAAAGAGACCAAAAGATATTTTTTCTACCATGCTGATGAATAAAAGGTGTTCGTCAACCTTAAGGCAATCTTTTTAGAAAAAGAGTTCCTTGGTGAAGGAACCGTTGCCTCAAAGGTTGAACCTGATGAAGTTCAACAGGTAGAAAGACCGACATCAATAGCTGAACCTGAGTCAGATTTGATTAGATCAGATCTGGAGCCCAATGTACCTACACCATTAAGGTGATCTGATAGAGTACTGCATCAGTCGGACAGATACTATGGTTTCTTGGTCCAAGACGGTGATCCCATCGAACTCGATGAGAACGATGAGGATCCGATCACCTATATGGATGCAATGCAGAAACTTGATTTCAAGAAATGGCTTGAAGCCATGCAATCTGAAATGGAGTCCATGAAGGTCAATGATGTATGGACATTGGTTGACCCACTTGAAGGGGTTAAACCCATTGGGTGTAAATGGGTCTTCAAAAAGAAGAGGGGCGCAGATGGAAAGGTGGAGACTTATAAAGTTCGTTTGGTTGCCAAGGGGTATCGTCAATGTTATGGTATTGACTATGACGAGACGTTCTCTCCTATGGCAATACTCAAATCCATTCGAAAAATGCTTGCAATAGCTGCCCATCTGGATTATGAGATCTGGCAGATGGATGTAAAGACAGCTTTCTTGAATGGAGAGCTAACCAAAGAGGTGTATATGATACAACCTGAGGGGTTCACATCCACAGATGTGACCAAGATGTGCAAGCTTCAGAGATTCATTTATGGATTGAAGCAAGCTTCTTGGAGTTAGAACATGCATTTTGATAAGGTGATCAAAACGTATGGCTTCGTTAAGAATGGAGAAGAGCCCTACATCTATAAATGGATAAATGGTCAAGTTGTGGTATTCCTTGTCTTGTACGTAGATGACATTCTCTTAATTGAAAATGACATCCCCACACTACAGGGAATAAAAGTTTGGTTGTCATCGCAGTTCTCCATGAAGAACTTAGGTGAAGCATCCTACATCCTAGGGATGAAGATCTATAGGGATAGATCTAAAAGGATGCTTGGGTTATCCCAGTCCACGTACATAGATACTGTGCTAAAAAGGTTCAGCATGAAAAATTTCAAGAACGGCTATCTACCGATAGGCCATAGAATTTCTCTCTCTAAGAAGGATTGTCCAACAACTCCTGAAGAGAGAGAGCATATAAGTAGAGTCCCATATACTTTGATCGTGGGATCTATCATGTACGTCATGATATGTACAAGACCAGATGTGGCATACTCACTAGGAGTAGTGAGTAGATACCAATCTAATCTTAGAGAAAATCACTGAAAAGTGGTTAAAGCCATCCTTAAGTATTTAAGAAATACTAAGGACCAACGGTTGGTTTATGACGAGTCAGATCTGAAACTTATGGGGTTCACAGACTTCAATTTTCAATCTGACCATGATGACAACAGAAGTGTGTCGGGTTATATCTTTACTCTGAATGGTGGAGCCATCTGCTGAAAGAGTTCCAAGTAGCATATTGTGGCAGACTGTTTGTGAGGCAGAGTACATCGCAGCATCGGATGCTGTGAAGGAAGCTGTGTGGCTGAGAAAATTTATCACCAAGCTCGAAGTAGCACCCTCCCTCGATGGTCCGATCCTGCTCTACTGCGACAGCACTGGTGCCATAGTTCAAGTGAAGGAACCCAAAGCACACCAGCAGATGAACTACATTTTGCACTGCTTCCACCTGGTCTGGGAGATCATGGATCGAGATGACGTCGACCTTCAGAAGATCGACGGAAAGGAGAACCTGACCGGCCCCTTCACTAAAGCCCTGGCAATAAAGGAGTTCGACAACTACAAGTCGAAGATGGGTATTAGATACTATACCGAGTGACTTTAGGATAAGTGGGAGTTGTTGGAAAATATATCCCAAAAGTCAATCATCAACCTGTTGACGGTTGAGCAATCTTATATTGTAATTAATTTGTTAATAAATAAAATATATTTTTGATATTTTTATCATAAATTTTCATCTTCTAATGAACTCCGTTGTTGTGATGAAGTTCTTAGGACTATTTAGGTTCGATAAAGAGAGAATTTATCGATTAGTCCTTAAAATTATTCACGATCAAATGATAGGCTGTTAATAAGGACGACAGCTTCTATCGAGCATAGGTCGCTGTAGGCCATATGGGTTGGTTGTCCTCTTAACCAAAGAGTGTGGAGACACTGGTATGGCATACAGGTGAGATGTAAGGGTACATTATCATTGAACGTGGCCAACTCCAGAGTATTCTGTTGTCGAGAATGTCTCTGATGGGATATAGGTATAAGTGTCCCTTAGATCTGAGATCACCTCAGTGACTTGCAAGCAACTCACTGTGCTTTGGTACTGGACGAATTGAATTTCTAATTCAGTAACGGAAGGCTTCTGGACACAGTCAAGTACTTACGAGGTCAGAGTGTGATCAAGATGGGATTGACCACTCCAAGAGTTGGAGAAGAATGAGTCGTTGTATTTCAATTTAGCAAAATCTTGACTAGGATAATCCATCAGATGGATTTGATATTTTGAAATACAATGTGGACAACCTGATCAAAATTGATAGTTGAACTCTGAGGTGTCCTATGAGCATTTTGGTCAAGGAGATGAATTATATGAAAACTATATCCACATAGGTTCTAAGGATGTTGTTCTACACATTCGACCTATCCGACCATCGGGTACCATTGCTAGATGGTCACTTCGATTGGTACAAAAATTTATTTCTGTGCTACCGGCTTAGGTTCGGACCTATGAGGTCACACACATTAGAGTTCATAACCCGATCGAATGGTTGATCAATGATTAAGAATCGTTCTAGGGTTAAACGATCAATACGATCAATGGATCGATTAGCAATTCGATTACTAATTAGCTTAATTTGATTAAACTAAAGGGCTGAGATTAAGTCTAATTAAATATGATTTAATTAGATTTGATTTGGGATTGATTAAATCAAGTCTAATTAGTTTATTGGATAAGCCAAGTGCAAGGAAAAACTAGTCCTAGTTCAAATAGGACTTGGGTCAACCTAATTTCTAATTCGATTAAAAAATTAAATCAGATTTAAATCTAATTTAATCTGATTAAATTAAATTTTTAATTGGATTAAGACCTATTTTAATTGGATTGATTTTGTTTTGATTTGATTTGGTTTGAGAAATCAGATTGGAACAAGACATAGATTGAATCCTAGTAAGACTAGGATTTCACCTTGCGCCAATTTAGCCCCCACGCCCACTCTCTCTTATCTCACGTCCACTCTCTCTTATTTTATGCGACCAAATTTCTCTCCTAGGTCTTCACATACACCCAAAACTTTCCTCTCTTTCTCTCCTATATGGAATGTGGTTGTGGATCAAGTCAAAGTAAGAATTAGTTTGGATTTCAAATTCTATAAGCTAGAGTTTTAGGAAACCAAAACTCTTTCCTTATGGCACTGATTTTACCTAATTTTTTTTTGAGATTTTCATGATTTTTATGGCATATAATATGCACCCTTTGCTGGTGGTCCATGCACAAAAAGAAAAAGGGGGCACCCAAGAGTTGGGCGCCCCTTGTTTTGCCATGTTTGGATAATCCTTGACTAGGTATTTGACCTAGATAAGGACTCTATCATATCTCTCTATTTAAAATAAATTTTTTCATAAAATTTTCATAAAAAATAGAGAAAAGAGAGACCTTTGGGGCATGCAAAAATTAGGGAGAAAGAAAGTTGGGGCGTGGAGATACAATAGACACAAGACTAGGTGTCTAGGTGAGAGCAAAGAGAAGAAGAAGAGGATTTTCTTCTAGGGTTGTTGTGTTCATCTCTTTCCTTCCTCCATCTTGAGTTTTCTAAGAGTTTCTCAGATCTAAAACTCTTTCTCCTACTTCTCATCTTTGGAAGAGTCCTAATCAAGAAGAAGGAGGTATCTGATTGACCATCGAAGAAGGATCAACGCAGTACTAGCATACTGTGCTGATTTCTGGATCAGGACTACTGATCGTGATTCGTGGACTCGTGTGGATGACTCTTTGAGGTCGGACATGTGTGTGGCTAGCAACATCATCCTCAAGCCCAGATCAGCAAAGTTAGAACGTCTAACTTGCAAGGTAATAGATCTAATCTATTATATTTTACATACATTAGATGTAGTATAGAAATATGTTGATATGATCAACATGAAGTTCTTGCTCTTTATATTTTAATTTTTGATTTAATACCATGTAATAATCATGTAATAGGATCTTAGATTTAGAAATTTTTTGATTTTATAAGATAAATTATGATTTATTTTAGTCTTCTGCTGCCTGATCCTGAAAAAGTTTCAAGATCTAATCTTGAAATCCTAGATCTGGTTCCATCAACTTGATAATCAAAAGATCGTTTATGATAAAGTCGGTCTTGACTACAATCCTTTAAAAAAATAAAAATTTTTGAAAAATATCTTTGTGAACTCATTAAGCAACAAGTTTTTAAATATTACTTGCTTTAAATATGGTACAGTAAGACATAAATCCTATACATGTTTCTCTAGTAAATCTGAAAATTCTAATGTGAAGAAAATATGGGTTCCAAAAGGAACCATTGTGACTAACCAAAAAAGACCTAAGAAAATTTGGATACCTAAAGTCAAAACTTGATTTTTGTATGTAGGTGTGTCTTGCATCCCAAAGAACAAATCGAAAATGGTATCTTGATAGCGAGTGCTCAAGACACATGACCGGTGATGAGTCCCAATTCATTACACTTGATGCAAAAGATGGAGGGATGGTCACCTTTAGAGACAATAGCAAAAGAAAGATCATCGGTATAAGTAACATTGGTATCACTCCCTCCAAGTATATTAAAAATATTTTATTAGTAGATCGTTTGAAACATAATCTATTAAGCATTAGTCAATTTTGTAACAAATGGTACAAAGTTATTTTTGAATCTTCATTATGCATAGTAACTAATCCCAATGATGAAGGCATTAAATTTGTTGGGCATAGATATGGTAATGTTTATATGATGGATTTGAATGATCTTTCCAAGGTAAACATGCAATACCTAGTAGCCTTGAATGCCAAAATTAATGAGACCAGTTGGCTTTGGCACCATAGGCTTGCACATATTAGCATACATTCACTTTTAAAACTTATTAAAAAAGAATTGATTATCGATTTATCTAAATTAAATTTTGAAAATGATAGAATTTGTGATGCATGCCAACTAGGTAAACAAACAAAAGTCTCATTCAAATCTAAGAACATTGTTTCAACTTTTAGGCCATTAAAATTATTGCACATGAATTTATTTGGATCCACTAGAACTACTAGTTTAGGTGAAAAATAATATGACTTTATAATTATTGATGATTTTTTTAATTTTACATGGGTTTTCTTTTTGGCACATAAGGATGAAACTTTTCATGTGTTCTCAAAATTTTATTGAAAAGTTACTAATGAAAAAGATTTTTCAATTCAAAATATTCAAAGTGATCATGAAATCGAATTTAAAAATTAAGATTTTAAAAAGTTTGGTGATGAAAAAGGTATTGACCATAACTTTTCAGCACCTAGGACACCCTAATAAAATGAGGTAGTAGAAAGAAAAAATAAAATTTTTGAAAAAATAGCCTGTACCATGCTATGTGAAAGCAACTTTCCAAGATACTTTTGGATGGAAGTAATTAACATGGTATGTTATATTTTAAATCATACTTTAATTAGATCAATTCTAAAGAAAACACCCTATGAGCTTTGGAAAGGAAGAAAACCAAACATTACATTTTTTCATATTTTTGGTTATCGATATTTTATTTTGAACAATGATAAAGAGAGATTAGAAAATTTTGATACAAAATCTGATGAAACTATTTTTCTTGATTACTCCTCTTCTAGCAAAGCTTTTAGAGTTTTCAACAAAAGAACTTTAGTAGTAGAAGAGTCAATACATGTTATTTTTGATGAGACTAATGATCTTCCTTCAAGAAAGAGTGAAGGTATTGATGATGTAGATCCTCTTATAGAAGGGATGAAGGAGCTCACCCTAAAAGACTCAACAATTCAAAATAAAAAAGAACATGAAAATAAACAAGAGGATGAAGGTGAAGAACAACAAGAATAACCTTAAGGTATAAATGATTTACCCAAAGAATGGAGATATGATCACAATCACTCAAAAAAATTAATCATTGGTGATCCTACACATGGAGTAAGAACTCGTTCTTTACTTAGAGATGCATACAATTATTTTGCATTTGTTTCTCATTTTGAACCTAAAACCATAGATGAAGTCAAAAAAGATTATAATTGGATAAATGCAATGTAAGAGGAACTTAATCAATTCGAAAGAAATAATGTATGGACTTTAGTATCAAGACCTAAAAATTATCTAGTAATTGACATAAAATGGGTATATAGGAATAAATTGGATGAACATGAAAATGTAATTAGGAATAAAGCAAGATTGGTTGCAAAGGATTATAATCAAGAAGAGAAAATTAATTTTGATGAGACCTTTGCACCTGTTGCTAGATTAGAAGCAATTAGGCTTTTACTTGCATATGCATGCTTTATGAATTTTAAGTTATTCCAAATGGATGTCAAAAGTACTTTTCTAAATGATTATTTTGCTGAAGAAGTATATGTAGAACAATCCTCCGATTTTGAAAATCATGCTTTTCTTAATTATATTTTCAAATTAAATAAAGCATTATATGGTTTAAAACAAGCACCTAGGACTTGGTACAAAAGGTTAAGTAAATTCTTGCTTAATAATGATTTTTCAAGAGAAAATATAGATACAACCCTCTTCATTAAAAAAAAATCATGATGATATCTTAGTTATACAAATATACGTTGATGATATTATATTTAGATCTACTAATGAAACTCTTTGTCAAGATTTTGCTAAGCTCATACAAGAGAAGTTCGAGATGAGCATGATGGAAGAACTTACATTCTTCTTAGGACTCCAAATCAAACAAACAAAGGAAGGGATCTCCATTACCCAAAGCAAGTATACAAGAGAACTACTCAAAAAATTTGGAATGGAGGGCTCCAAAATAATTGGTACCCCCATGAGCCCATCATGTAAGCTTGACAAGGATGAAGAAGGTAAAAATATAGACTCAAAATTTTATAGAAGCATGATTGATTCTTTATTGTATTTAACTGCTAGTAGACCAGATATTATGTTTAGTATTTGTCTATATGCTCGCTTTCAATCAAATCCAAAAGAATCACATTTAAATACAGTTAAAAAAATTCTTAAATATTTAAAAGGTATACAAACTCTAGGATTATGGTATTCTAAGGACTCATCAATTGACTTAATAGGATATTCAGATGTCAATTTTGCTGGATGTAGATTAGATAGAAAAAGTACTAGTGAAACTTGTTAATTTTTTGGAGTTAACTTAATCTCTTGGTTTAGCAAGAAGCAAAATTCGGTGGCACTGTCTACGGTCGAGGTCGAATATATTACAGACGGAAGTTGCTGTGCTCAAATCTTGTGGATTAAGCAACAACTTGAGGACTTTGGCATCAAACTCAATGAAACTCCCATAAGATGTGATAACACTAGTGCTATTAATCTAACTAAAAATCCAATTCAGCACTCTAGATCAAAGTATATTGAAATTAGACATCATTTCATAAGAGAACATGTTCAAAGCAATGATATAATTCTTGATTATGTATGTACTAAAAAATAATTGGCTGACATCTTTACCAAGGCCTTAAGTGAAAATAGATTTTATAAAATTAGGAGAGAACTAAGAATCCCTGACTTATCAGCTTAAGTATCTTTCTGATTCCAAGTTTTTTTTGCCAAAAATTCATTGAACCAAACTTTGAGTTCAATTTCTCATCTCTCCTTTCTTAAAAAGCTCAAAACTATCCTTCATATGATCAATCTCTTAAATAGACACCCTTCTCTCAAGTTTTAAATTTTTTCAAAATTTTTTCATTATTTTTTAATTTTTTTTAGCCATGAGTCGACCCCCAGAGTCGATCCTAGGGTAAACTTATAATTTTCATTAAAACCCATCGGGCGCTCTATTTTATTAAGAAATCTCTGTTTGTAAAGGAGCTGACCCTTTGCCTTTCATCTTCCTCATCCCACCGAACAAAAATCTCCTCCCTCTCTACTCTCTCAACCACAAAATTTTTCTTAAAACTCTTCTTCCCATCAGGTTTTCCCTTCAAATCGCTCTTTTAAGAACTAAATCCCTTTTCTTTTTCTTCTTCATTTGGGTGGATCAAGCTTACCCTAGCTTCAAACCCTCTTGTCCAAACCGATGGTCTATCTCCTCAAAATTTTTGTTTTTCTTCTAAAATCCTTTCCACTCTCCTCTTATTAGGTCTCCTAAGCTGTTTACAAATCTCTCTTGTTCGAAATGGCTCCCAAATTGAAGCTACCACAGAGAAGAAAATCTGTTCATGGGTTAGAGGAGGAAGTACATAGAAAAAGAATGACAGTCGAGCCCTCTCCTGCTCCAACCCCTGTTTCAAATCCTGCTCCAGCTTCTTCATGGTCCCCACTTAGTCCAAGCAAGGTACCACTCTCCAATCGAAAAGTAGAACCCGAAAAGAACATAGATTTTGAGTTTTTTGAAAAAGAGGGGTTCTCAATTGGATCAAAAATTAAAAATCAAGAATGGGAGTTTTAATGTCTATTGAAGGAAAAGACTTATGTTGATTTGGTCAAAGAATTCTATTTGAATTTAAGTTACTACAATGAAACAGTAAAGTCTTCAGTGAAAGGTGTTAACATTGTTCTTGATCCATTGCATTTGAAACAAATCTTGCACTTGCCTTGTGAAGGTTATCTCATATGGAGCTCCCAATCAAAGAAGAGGGACTAAGTGTTATTTTAGGGAGAGTATTTATCGAAAATTTAAATAAATTAGAAGCAAGGATACTTTCAGTAGAGATGAGACTTTTGCATCACATGGTGACCAAATTTTTTGCCCCTAGGATTGGCAGGCATGACCTCTTATCTGGTAGGGATATATGCATCATGTACCATGTGATCATCGAGACTCTCTTGAACCTTCCTACTCTGATGTTTGAGGCCATGAGAGAGATGCTAAATAGGTCTAAGGCTCACCTGCCTTATGGTATGGCACTCACCCTGGTCTTTAGGAGGTTCGGAGTTTGTTTTGAGGGAGAGACAGTCACCAGATTATCACATTCTGACACCATCAACCGCCACACACTGCACCATATTGGATTTTCAAAGATTGATGGTGGTTGGTCGAAGGGTGTTGAGGAGAGAGCAGAGGAGAGAGCAAAGGAGGAAGGACCGTCTTCACCTGCTCGTGATCACAGAACATCTCCTAATATTCAGTTCGTGTCTAATCACGAGGCTGGTCCCTCAGAGTCAGTGAAGAGGGATACTTCTGTACCACAGTCAGAGAGCAGAGTAGATCCTTCAGAGATTAGACTTGTAGACAATCAGATTGAGTTGATATCCCAGTATGTTGCTTCCATTTTATCCCAACAGTTTGCCACCTCAGATTTTTCTCAAAGAACGACATCTCAGGCTAATTCTGATCAGACTTTGATCCCTCATATCTCTATTGTCTTTCAGATGCTTTCTACTCAGTCCGCATGATTTAAGCAGCTTGAGGGATATATTCTGAGACTGACGGACAGAGTTTTAGATTTACAGAGGCAGGTATTAGCCTTAGCCCATCTTCAGCCGTAAGAAGACATCATGGAGGTCTCCAACCTATCTGCAGAGGTGGCTAGGCTTCGAGGTATTTTGCAGAGTGGCTTTGATTTTTTGAGGAGAGAGATCAGGGGCTCCAGTGAGGCTGTCTCTACTCAGATTGGTACCTTGATGCAGTCCATGTCGAGAGCTTTGGAATAATTGGATATCATCAGACTTATTCTCCTAGCTAAGTCCATATCTTCCCAGGCTCTAGGATCTTCTCGCCCTTCTGCTCATGCCGGTACTTCTACCTGTGACTGACGCAGACGTGGTTGAGGATGTGCCTGTAGCTTTGATCCTGAGACTCTTCATCATATCTCTGGCTCTTCTGATTCTGACGCCTCTAGCCATGATATTTATTATATCTAGCATAATTAGTCTTTTATGTCTAGGATCTAACTTATGGCCTTTGTATTTGTTGGCTGATTGACTCATGGATAGTTATATTTTTTGTTACCTATGACTTTTGTATGGCCTATATATTTTGACTTGACTCTTATGTATTGTGACACTTATGTATCTGATAACTCTTTAGTCATATTTTGGATATATATATATATGCTTTTAACTTCTATGAATGTCATTTGGATTAATTTTTATGAATGGCATCAATTGAAATATCTTAATTATGTGATATGAAAAATACCTCATATATATGCTATGAAATATTATGAATGGCAATATCTTCTATATGAGCAAATTGAAATATCCTTTATGATTGCTATAGTGAGGAAGAGTCTTTTTTATTTTTCTTTAAAAATCTCTTAAGATCTTAATTGATGTTGTCAAAAAGAGAGAATAGAGAAATAAAATCGAGCAATAAATAAAATTATCAAAGAAAATAATCTTATAAGTAATTTCAAACTAATCTTCAAACTACTTATGATATATTTTATTCAAATAATTGACTATAATATTTAAGTGATGCATCTTCATAAATTTTAAAATTCTTAACCAATGCTTTATATATGTTATATTTTATTTTTGCTCAAGTATTTTATCATCATCAAAAAGAGAGAGATTGTTGCTCCATGAATTGATTTTGATGATTATAATATATTTGAGGGGGTTACTAATAATTTTGGCTTGAAAAAATATTTATTATATTTCAAGGGCAAAATCATAATTTTATCAAATTCTGATTCGAAAGCCTCAAGAGCAAGAACAGAAGATTTGTGATCTATTGAATGTAATTTTATATTTTTTGGATATATATTTTGAAAAAAAATCAAGTTTAAAGAAAAAGATCGACCCTATGAGTCGACCCCTATCAAAAAGGGTTAAATGGCATGTTATTTTTGGCTGGCACACCCAAAGAGGATGATCCTAGGGGTCGGCCTCTGTTGTCTGTGCAAGCCAAAGATACAGAACAGTCAGTTTCTGTTCTGTACCACAAAGGTCGATCCCTGGGGTCGACCCCTATGCAGGAGACGACCCTATGAGTCGATCCCTGTGATAGAAAATCTCCATAACGACTAGTTTTCAGCTCATTTTGGTCGTATTTAATGCTTATTTAAAGTTCTCTAACAGCTCTAAATTTGCTCAGATTTCTCTCTACTATCTATTGAAGCTATAAAGGCACTTAAAGGAGGAAAAAAGAGAAGAGATTCAAGTATTCATTTTAGCCCTAAGCAAAAAGTCCTCTTCAAGCAAAAGAAGTTTTCGTTTCAAGTTCACCAACCCCTCAAGAGCTCATTCAAGTCTTCAATAACCTTGAAGAAAATCAGAAAAACTTCTTTCTTATTATGTAAAGTGTATTTAAAGTTTTATTTGCTCATTAAAGGAGCTAAACTTGTATTTCTTTGTCATTAACTCTTATACTCTATTTTTGTTTAGATCTTTAGTTTTGGAAAGATTCTAAAACTTGGATAGATTGATCTGAACCTTGAATCAAATTGTATTGGGTTGGCTTGTACACAAAAAATAAGTGTTCTAGCTTGGGATAGCTAGAGTCGGAGGTACCGACATTGTATTCTTATTGAATACGTTTTAGTGGATTTAATTTTCGAAGTAGGAGCCTGGAGAGTGGATGTAGGTACAAGGTTGGCACCGAACCACTATAAATCTTGATTGTTTGTGTTGTGCTTACTTACTCTCTTTCTAAATTTCTTTATTTATTTGTATTCTTGCATCTCATTTCTACACTTTGCTTAAATCACTTACTACATAAAACTTACCTATTATTACTTAATCCTTGTGGTTCTAAATTAACTTTAAAATTTCAAAAATCCAATTCACCCCTCTCCTCTTGGGTTGCATAGCTGGGCAACACAAGAGATGTCCGCCAGAGGTATTTAGCCCGTAAAAGGGAGAGAGCTGGCGGACCAGTGCATCTACTTCTCATGGGGCTCTTCCTCTTGCGACCAAGCTCCCTCCTCAGCTTGAGCACATCCTGCCTACAATTTGGGAGCACTGTATTGCAGAGTTCCAAGATTCTGTGGCATTCAGAAAAAAAATACTCGACATCGTCACCACCGTCTTCATCCAGGGCTTTGATGATTGTAAGATCCGTCTACTGATGATAATGCCATATCAGAACTTCACGATATACAGGCTGGCGGTACTGATGAAGAGGTGGAGACCTCGATGGATGATTGAATCAGCTCACTCAAATATTGAGGAGGTGAAGTCCTTGATGGACGAAGATCGAACTAGCTCACCTGGCCGGTCCGATGCTCCATCGATTGCAGCGAGATGTCCCTCCTTATCTCCTCTTATTTTTCTCTCCATCTTCCACTGTCCTCCTCTTCTTCTTTTGCTATCCTTCTCTTCTTCTTCTTTCCTTATTTTCTTCTCTTGTTCACAAGGCGGTGCCTGAAGCAACCATCTTCTAAAGTGTTTGAAACACCAACTTTTTTTTTGTAAAGTACTTGAAGTACCGACTTTTTTTTGTAAAGATTTTAATGAATAAAAAAGAAATATTTTATTCTAGAAGTTGTTGCTTCATTTCCAACTTTAAATTTATATTTGTGAAATTTATGAATTTTGATCGACTCATAGAGAACGGCACAGATAAGCACTCAGATCAGCATAAAAAAATGCTCAATGCTCAGCTCAGGACGAGTAAAGTTCTAGGTTGCTCAGATTTAGCATAGATATACTTAGGACAACTTCGATTGAAGTGAACATATTTAGAGCAGTTTAAAACTACTTGAATGTAATCCAGCCATTCAAGAATCTGAGGTATTATGATAATTATCTCAATACTATCCCCCTACTTCTGAGCTTGAGAGAATGCCTCGAACGGAAGGAGTACTTGTTGAGGTAATGCCTCTAACCGTACATTGTCCATCTTTTTATTTTTCTTCTGAAGAGGTTGTGTGTGCCGGTGGCGAGCTTGTGCCTATGGCATCTAGGGCTCTTCAGTGGTATTCTGAGGGTCTGATTAGTTATCCCTTCAGAGATTCCCTAAGGGTCTCCTTCCGCTTTTCGTGCGATGGACTCCGCAGAGGTCTAATAATTTAGCCCCACCTCAGAATCATCAAAATTTTCTTGAGGGTTTGGTAAGTTAGCCCTCACGAGTGGCGTCGTGTGCCTGCGGCAATCTTGTACCTACGGTATCTAGCACTTCTCATCTTTGTGCGAGAGGCAGTATGTGCCAGCGGCGAGCTTGTGCCTATGGCATCTTGTACTCTCGACGGCATCCTAAGGGTCTGATTAGTTATCCCTCCGAAGATTTTCTAAGGGTCTTCCTTCGCTTCTCGTGTGACTCGGGCTCTGTAGGGATCTGATAAGTTAGCCCTGACTTAGAGTCACCGAGGTTTTCTCGAGGGTCTGGTAAGTTAGCCCTCATGAGTGACGTTGTGTGCCTATGATGATCTTGTGCCTATGACATCTAGCACTTCTCATCTTCACATGAGAGGCAATATGTGCCAACGACGAGCTTGTGCCTACGACATCTTGCACTCTCGATGACATCTTGAGAGTCTAATTAATTATCCCTCTGGAGATTTTCTAAGGGTCTCCCTCCGCTTCTCATGCGACTCGGGCTCTGTAGAGGTCTGGTAAGTTAGCCCCACCTCAGAGTTGCTGAAGTCTTCTCGAGAGTCTAGTAAATTAGTCCTCATGAGTGGCGTTGTATGCCTGTAGTGATCTTGTGCCTACAGTATCTAGCACTTCCTATTTTTGTGTGAGAGGCAGTATATGCCAGTGATGAGCTTGTGCCTACAGCATCTTGCACTCTCGATAGCATCCTGAGAGTCTGATAAGTTATCCCTTCAGAGGTTTCCTAAGGATCTCCCTCCACTTCTCGTGCGACTCAGACTCTGTAGAAGTTTGGTAAGTTAGCCTCACCTCAGAGTCACTGAGGTCTTCTCGAGGATCTGGTAAGTTAGCCCTCACGAGTGGCGTTGTGTGCCTGCGACGATCTTATACCTACGACATCTAGTATTTCTCATCTTCGTATGAGAGATAGTATGTATCAGTGGCAAGCTTGTGCCTATGGCATCTTGGACTCTCGACGGCATCCTGAAGGTCAAATTAGTTATCCCTCCGGAAGTTTCCTAAGGATCTCCTTCTGCTTCTCGTGCGACTCGGGCTCTACAAGGATCTGGTAAGTTAGCTCCACCTCGGAGTCGTCGAGGTCTTCTTGAGGGTTTGGTAAGTTAGCCCTCATGAGTGGCATTATATACCTACGACGATCTTGTACCTATGACATCTAGCACTTCTCATCTTCACACGAGAGGCAGTGTATGCCAGCAGCAAGCTTATGCATATGGCATCTTGCACTCTTGATGGCATCCTGAGGGTCTGATTAGTTATCCCTCTGAAGGTTCCCTAAGGATCTCCCTCCGCTTCTCATATGACTCGGGCTCTGAAGGGTCTGATAAGTTAGCCCCACCTCGGAGTTGTCGAGATCTCCTTGAGGGTCTGGTAAGTTAGTCCTCATGAGTGATGTTGTATGCCTGTGGTGATCTTATGCCTACGGCATCTAGCACTTCTCGTCTTCACGTAAGAGGTAGTGTGTGCCAGCGGCGAGCTTGTATCTACGGCATCTTGCACTCTCCGTGACATTCTGAGGGTCTGATCAGCTATCCCTTTGGAGGTTCCCTAAGGGTCTCTCTTTGCTTCTCGTGCGACTTGGGCTCTGCAGGGATCTGATAAGTTAGCCCCACCTCAGAGTTGTCAAGGTCTTCTTAAGGGTCTAGTAAGTCAGCCCTCCAAAGGTTCCCTAAGGGTCTCCCTCTGTTTCTCGTGTGACTCAGACTCTGTGGGGGCCTGATAAATTAGCCCCGCCTCAGAGTCATCGAAGTTTTCTTGAAGATCTGATAAGTTAGCTCTCATATTAGTTGACCATAATTATAGTTTGGGGTTTTGAGTAGAAGGAGGAGGCAACTCTTGGAAAACTCGGATGCTAATCACAAATTGATGGTCCTACAAATTTTATTTTCATGAAAAGTAGTTACATTATTGATAATATATGCTAAGGTTCATCGAGTTCCATGGTCTGAAAATTGGAGTCCCGTCGAGCTGCTTTTGCCTATAAGTTCCTGAGCGTGCCACTTCATCCACTCAGTAAGGACCTTCAGTTGGGCAATAGCCTTCCTTCTAGTGCCTGCTTGGTAGATTGTGAGACTTTGGCTCGCCGCAGCTTCAGATCACCAAATCAAAGTTGATCATCAGGCGAAAAGATCCGTATTTTTCTGCAAAAGATTAATTAGTCGGCATTAGGTTACCTCATCTAGATGTGAGCCGATTTTCACGATTCGGCTCAGATTCTCCTTCCTCAGTGAGACATCTAAAAGATCCTCGGTTGGGATGGTGTTGCAAGTTGAGGGACTTTTCTGACTCAGGATATCCTTTAGTAATCATATGGATTTCTCCTCAGATGGGTTGCTCTTTTTCTACCATTTGCCCTCCAACCTGCTGTCGTTCCTATCGCACTGGTACTTGCTGCAGCTAAGGCTGAAGGAGAGACGGCTGAGACAGAAGGGGCGGCTGCTAAACTTTTGAAGCTCGATGTTGAGGGGCCGCTCTTCAGACAAAATGATTCAACCATCCCTATCTGACAAGCCTCTCGATCTCGTCGCGAAGCTGGTGGCAGTCTTCAGTATCATGACCGTGGTCACGATGGTAAAAGCAGTATCTATTTGGATCTCGATGGTGTTCTGACCTTGTCTCATCAGTCAGGGCTTAGCTAACTCAGGCCCCACTTATAGCAATACCTCTCTCTGAAGAATATTCAAGGGCGTGTAGCTATCGTACTGCCCAGGAGGTAATGGTTGCCGAATCTTTCTCGAAGGAATGCGAGATCAATGATTTCTACCCCCATTATTCTGTCTCGAAGGTGGGGACTAAGAGCGCTGGCATCTTTTCTCCTCTTGTCTTGGATGGTGCTCTTTACTGGGTCCTGTCATGACTGAACTGATAGGAGTATCATCGGCAAAGGTCTCTTTCATGCGAGCATACTTCTCTGTACGGGCAAGCATATCCAAAAAATCCCAAGGATAAGTCTTAACTAATGACTTTTTTAAGTCGTTCTTTAGCAGATCACTCATCATTGCGGCCATCGCGATCGACTGATCCAGATTTTGGACTTCTAAGGTCGCCACGTTGAATCTGTTCATAAAAGAGTGGATTAACTCATCCTCTTCTCGCTTGATGGTATAGAGATAGTCGGACCACTTTTGCTATCGTCGGTTGTTAATGAAATGATCGATGAAAAATTAGTACAAATCTTCAAAAGAATGGATAGACGTTGGTCTCAAACTCGAGTACCACTATCGAGCGGCCCCCTTGAGGGTTGAAGAGAATGCTCGACAGAGGATTGCATCTGATGTTCCCTAAAGGAGCATGGTTGCTTTGAAGATCTCCACATGATTGATAGGATCTGTGGTCCCATCGTAGACCTCCAACTGAGGTAGTTTGAAGTGCAAGGGGAGTGGTTCCTACATAATTCTCGGGATGAAGGGCGGCTGGCTGTTTACCCTTCATAGGGTAGCATCGAGGAGCCATTATTGTTGAAGGCCTTTTCTATTTTCTGGCCTAACTATTGGCCGAGCTTCTGAAATCATCTTTCAAAATCAACTTCATGGACAGTACCAGCCTCGAAGCGTAGAGGAGATCGACGTTTGGGGATTGAGTCATGGCCTGACCATGGGCTTGGAGATCGCCGTCTGGCTGGCTGCTGGATCCTAAGGTGACTTTAATGAGTTAACCTTCTCTTCGGACTTCGAGAAGGCATTTGCAGCTCTGGTTGAGGTGGTGACTGCAGAGCCGCAGTCAAAGCAGAATTCTGTGGAGATGCCGCTGCAGAAGGCATAGACGGTACCATCGAGAGAACTGTATGATGCACCACTATAGGGGACACAGGGACAGTCTGGGGAGGTTGTGGCACCATTTAAAAGGGTGTGAGAAAAATCTGGACCGCCTGGACTGTGGTCATCAGATGTTGAACTTGTTGAAAAAGTTGACCGAATTAATCGATCATGACTGGCGCCGGCGGGGCCGATTGAACCGATAGGGGGACAACCGATGGAACTGACAGAGGAATTTCCGACACTAGCGGTTGAACTTGATTATCAGCATGGCTGGCTTCCTGTCGGAAAGCGAAAGCATTGAAAAGTTGAAAAAATATCCGTCTTGGAGTCATGAATGCGAATGTAAGCCCTTCTTCTATCTATTGCTGCTTAAGTCGATCGGAATCAAAAAATCAGAGGTTGTCGCTGGAGTGACCTACAAAATAAATCCCAAACCAGAGGTTGGCTCCGGCAATGCTCAAGTCAGAAAAATAGAGAACAAAGGAGTAGCAACAGATTCTCTGAGAAGGATTTGATTGAATTTATCTGGATCCTCGAGGCTCTGATTGTTTATATAAAAGGATGTCAGACAACTGGGTTATTAGCTGTAAGATTGCACGCTCTCGAGATTGTCGGACTGTTGGACATGCCAAACTGGACGAGATAATCCAGCCCTTAATCGCTCCCGCGAGATCAAAGAAAATGGTTTTGCCAAATCTTATCTATTCAGGATAGATAGTTGTCACGTCCGTTGAAGAAATAAGTCGGTTGAGCAACTCATATATAAGTCAGACTTCGGAGATGCCTCAGCTCAGCATGGAGATGGACTCCTAAGCTCATACAATAGTCAACGGTCATATTGATGATCCGAGAACTTGAAATATCTTGTGATATAACGCTGATCCGAAACGCTCACAGTAATCACCGTAACACTTACCATCAGATGTTTGGGAACAGTTTTCTGTTGTTTTATTATCTGGCCTTAGATATTATATTCTCTTCATCCATAACTATTCTGGAGTCACGTGGGTTGCATTTTATGAAAACCAAAGATGAAGTCCCTCTCATTTGAAGCAATTTCATAAAATAATTGGGATAATTTGATGTTAAAATTAAGGTTCTTCACACTAATGGGACTGAGTACATTAATAAGGAAATGAAGTGCACAACACCTTAAAGAAAATAGCATCCTGCATCATACTACTTGCATTGGTTCCTATAGGTTGGATCAAAAAAAATTCATGAAATAGATATATAACTCTAGAGATGAATCGAACATGAAATTTTTATTCGTTCTACCTCCTCTTTTTTATGAAGACAATAAATCTTTTTATCGAAGAACTAAAAAAAAAAAAAAATCATCAGTCCAGATCTACTGCAAGAAAGATTTGAAAGATTCAAAATTAAAAACTAGTAACAACGTAATGGAGGCAGTCAACCAATATAGATTGATGCTAAATCTATTTCTAACTACTTATCAAGTTATTAGATATCTTTGTTACGTGCTATGGTTCTGAAAGTTTTTCTGTCTGCTAGGGTTCTACCTGCTTATCACATTGTTTACCACAAAAAAAAAAAAAACTGCCTGTCACATTGTCACCATACCCGTGTTCTCCAAAAAATGAGCCCTTTAGAGAAGCTAACCAAGAGGCGTCGTTGCATTTCTCACCCTCTTATCTTAAATTGCATATGTTCATCTCTCTGAAAGAAGCAGAGACAAAGTAGATTCCCCTTCTGTCAAGCGTATATTTCTTCGTTACTTATCGATTTAAAAGGGGTACAAATTTTGTAATTCCAAAACCATGAAATTTATCTCTCTCCTTTTGTTACCTTATCAGAAAAGGTCACCTTTTTCCACTCTCAAGAACGGAAAACCTATCAACGAGAAGCCAAATCAACAAGAAGCACGCCACCAGTGCTTGAAACTTGAAATGGTATGTCGTAATGCATGTAGAGACATGTTTTAATTAAGCACAGCTTGAGCAGTTGTTCATAGAGTATTAGGCTTCAAATACAGAGTGATAAGTTTGCAATGGTAACCTCAAAAATCTCTTGATTTCCATGTCAAAACCCCAGCTCCAAAGCAAGAATCTGATGATCTTATTTTTATGCTAAAATGTACAAATAGTCTTTCTACTGGTTAAGTTGGGTTTATCTATTTAATACGCCAAAGACTTCTCTGTCATAATATGAATACGCGATGTAGATGATGATGAATTTAATCTGGATCCTCAATTTTTCTGATGTAGACTTTTGCATCTCTGCATTCATTCCAGTTCCCCTTTTGAATTACCTGTTTTATAGAGAAGACAAGCACTTCACGGATGGTATCTCGAGAAAGAAACCTTTGCCAAAACACTGTTAATTGCTAGTTGATTTTGCTCTCTCGCCTAAACTACAGTAATTTAGCACAATCAAAGGGTTCTTTGGAAGGTTCACTGAAAACAGAGCTTAAAAGTAATGCATTATTGTCCCCATACCACCAGCAAACGAAGATCATATAAAATGGCAACTCATCAAATGAAATTGAACATGTTCAATTAGTTACAACATTCTTGCCAAGAATACAAACATGGATGGGGGAAAAAAAGCAATCGAGCATAAAAGACTTGATGTTCACAGGGTTGATCACTTCCATAATTCTTCCATTGGAATTCCACGTTCAAGAGCAACTTCTCTAAACTGCCTCATTTTCTGGACAGCAACTACCGTAGCTCTTGCATTGTTAAGGGCATTATCACTCCCTAGCTGCTTTCCTAAAGCATTCTCTACACCAGCCATTTCCAACACGACCCTTACTGATCCACCAGCAATAACTCCAGTACCAGGTGAAGCAGGCCTTAGCATGACCTTAGCAGCTCCAAAATCTCCATCAGCTCTATTGTTGTGCGAGAAAATGAAAGCAAGTGAGATTTGTCACAGAATGATTGGTCATAAGACATCACCGCAAACAATTTAATGAAGGATATCAGGGAAAGCAATAAAGGTAAGATATTCAACCACATGAAATTTCATTTAGCTACTAACTGGTAAGATATCATAGCTTGCTGAACACTCAAGTCAGAATTACTCCCAACTAGGTCATGTGGTACAAGCATAGGCAAGTCATTTCTTTTATGGTTCAGTTGAGTCAAAACTCCAACCGAAACAAGTAAACTGTAGGTCATTCAATAACCCAGAACTTTCTAATGCTTTCTGACTGGATCTGAGTGAACAAAGTATTAAGATAAACAAATCACAGATGATTTAAATTGGATCCTTTACCCTCATTTCATGCACCTACATAAATCCTTTCACACACTAGCAAATATTCACTGATTGAATAGTTGCCTCCCTCCTCGTTGTTAAAACCTCCCCTTCAATTTGATCTTTTTTCATAAGGGAAGACATGAGATAATGAATCAAGTCTTTCCCAAAGATTTCAGACTAATTTACCGACGAATGCAGGCCCATTAGCAGAATCAGGAGTTGCAAATGCAGGTGTGATGAAATTGAAAGGTGGTAAAATGTGGAAGAGGGACTAAAAACTGACATGAAGTGATTGAGGGAGACACAATGTCAGAAATACTCATCATGGTCCAGGAATCAGATAAATGAAATCTTACTCACCAGTTGGGACTGACTCTTATATTGTGGATTTTGTAGATTTCTGAATCTTCATGAGAAAGATATCAATTGACATTTTATCTAGCTTTAAAAGAATCACAGCTACAAGGCAACCAAAATTTTTCATGTAAAGTATAATAAATTATTCTTTATGCAGGGACATCATTATATTAAAGAAAAATGACTAAAAGAACCTGGCATGGCTGTCAATAAGAAGCAAGATGCTAGCTAACAGAGAGATCAAGGAGGTTGGAGCTCTCATAATGCCAACAATATCAGGAACCTTGATATGACAGATCAACTTTTATGATGTTAATGTTATCCTCTATAAAGATGATATTGGAAACTCCAACCACAACTAGATAATAATGTCACCACCATTGAACAGCATAATGCAACCACATGTTCAAGAAAGCAAGCACAACTGCATGTTCAAGCAAGCAAGCACAACCATGTGTTGCATGTGAGAAGCAAGCCAGAACTAAAAGAGACTGAAAGTGAAATAGAAGCTTACCAAATTGGATCCTGAAGGTAGGATACAATATAAGTGCCAAGACATGTGAAAAAGGAAACTTGCTTTGAATATGGTTACATGTAGAAAGGAAAGTGTCCTATGAACACAAATATATAAGGCACGGCTGAAATTGTCATTTTCCAGCATAACCATCTTGTGAAGAGCAGATAAGTCATTCCACACCCAGACAAACCTCATAACCAAGTTGAGAGGCCTTTTCAAAAGGGTGAAGCTGGGGAGCCTGCAATAAATAAAATGTGGAGATAACTGGATAAAGAGAAAACTGATGCCTGATGTTTAGATGGCACCACTTGTTGCTTGACAGTAAATAGTTACTATCCTTGATGTTTTTGGTCATGATTAAATAATCTACTTCTGGGCACATACACAAGTTCCCATGTTTAGATCAATTGTTTTTTACTCTGAATATGGTCCAGACAACATTTGTTGGTAGATTTGGCCTGCTAAAAATTGTGGAAGATAACTTAGAAGAAGAACAAGTATCTGAGATTCTTGTACTGATGAGTACAGAGAAAAAATTGATGCAAATATGTTCCACAGTTCTGATGATCAAACTAGAAACCAAAACTACCAGCTGACTTGATTCTGAAAGAAAAAGATGTATTACCAGCTGATTATATATCAATGGTTTTGAGAAAACTAGAATTAGTTGCATGATTGTCTCTCTGTCCCTCCCCTCATAGGGACTCAGCTCATCAAGTTAGTCATGGTGTGTTAGTCAAATATTCCTGCATTTAGGCTTTGATATCCCAGTTCTACTTACACATACTCATATGTGAGTTCTCCATGTCCACAATTTTGTAAACCTCTCCATGTGTGCTATCTTTCACTATTCATATTGTAACTGGCTATTTTCCATTCAGTATCTGAAAACTTGTTCGCAGTAGTTGATAATTGAAAAGTGAAATCATGATAACTAAATATCCTAGTTATGCTTATCAAGCTTCTAGAAGACCTGGGAACCTTTTTCTGTAAGTTTGCTATGAACTCCAGTATGAATATAGGCAGAGACAGCTACTCCAAGTAAGGCTTAAAAATTCTAGCTTTGCTCTTCTGATCAAATTCTAGATTTTTTCTTGTGATGCTCAACCTTGAGCAACAGCATCGTACTTGTTCCACTGTCTTGATTCAGATATTATGCTAGTCTATGAATAAAGAGTTTTTTTTTCTTTTTTTCTTTTTTTTTTTTTTTTTTTTGAGAATGGGAGGAAGCCTGGCCTTGGGGCAAGAGCTGGATTGAGTGACTTTACCAACTCAACTAGTTGCACCCTCCTAAGAATAAAGAACTTGAAGAAAAAAAAGCTTCTAAATACTTGTTTCATTGAACTCTTGCAACTGACCAATACGCAAGCACCACATATAGTTGGCAACCCTTGGAGCATAATTTGTACAAAAGGTATCATCATAATTCATATCTAATCCTGCATAATTGTTTTACACATAATACCTTTAATCTAATTGTTAGACCCTCACACTCCAGGCTTTCTGTCCTAATTCCAGTTTTGTATTCGAACATTGTTACTAAAGCTACAGAAATGTGAATAATAACTAAAACTTAAAAAAAGAAAAATAAGAATGTCATTTCCTTTAAAATGTTTGTTAAGAAGGTAGATCAAGTTCCAGAGCTCCCAGCTTTCAATTTAGTCCATCTAACAAGTTTGCAACTGCACTATGGATGTACAGCCACCATGTAATCATACAATGCAACCATGAAGATGCATAATCAATACAAACAGGAAACTAATGACTTTTTCAGCCAGACAGCTATGCAAAAACAATAAATAAATATAAATAAAAAAAATAAGGGAGAATGGGGGGGACAGAAGGCAATGCATTTTCAACATCCAACACTTACAACTGCATCATTAACTCATTTAAGAAATAGAATTCCATCAGACCATTTAAGACAAGGACTTGACCACAAAATAAAGAAAATTGATGGGTTTTAAATCTTATTTTATCAATTAAACTACAGAAAAGTTGCTAAATATAGGCCCGTCAATTCCACTTTATGAAGTTGAACTAAGCTTTCATTCCACGTTCCCTTTCTCAATTAAAGGGTACTTCTAAGAACATTACCAGACCACAAACCATTGAATTCCAAACTTTGCGACACCAATAACCAGGTTAAACAATGACAACCAGCAACTCCAAGCAGGCAGTACCCCAATTAGTTTTCTATGAATGCACTGCCAAAAAGAATCAAATTCCAATCCTTACGGGGTAAAATAAGTGGTTTAAGTTTATCTCACTACGCATTCACCTGTGAGGGAAGGTAGAGTATTTGGTCATGGGTACGGTGACGATGTGTCTTCTGGCATCAACGGCGGATTTGGCGATAGCATCCACCACCTCTTTGGCCTTTCCGACGCCAACACCGACGTGCCCCTTCTTATCCCCAATCACAACAATCGCCCGGAAAGACAGCTTCTTTCCCCCCTTGACCACCTTGGTGACCCTCCTCACCTCCACCACCCGCTCCTCGAACCCGTCGTTCGGTTTCTCCCTCTTCCTCCGGCCCAGCAGCCCGCTGGCCTTCTTGATCTTGGCATCCATCACATAGATGTCGTTGCCGAGCTTGCTCTCCCCACTGTACGCCGGGCCGTAGATCTCCTCGTAGGCGGCGGCGATCTCGTCCTCGGTCTCGGGGGGAAGCTCATCGAAGGCCGGCGGCGGGACGTAGCCCTCCGGCGGGGCCGGAGGGTTGAAGGGGATGTCCTCATAGGGGTTCACGTTGTCGAAGAAGGAGGTGTCGATGTCATCCCTGGGGGAGGCCCAAGGGACCGATTTGGAGGCAGCGAGGGGGTTGACAGATGGGGAGAGAGATAGGGTTTGAAGAGCTTTCAGCTTGGGGTTGTGGGAAACGGAGAAGGACGGATTCAAGAAGGGGAGGGAGGAGCGGACGGAGAGCGATGAGAGAGCGGCGGCGACCGCCGCGGAAGTAGAAGCCATTGCTTTTAGTAGTATCTTCTTCCTTCCCACTGTCAGTGGAAATCGAGGCCCATCTAGGGAAGCAAAACCGATTTGGTACGAAAAGGATAACGGGATAATGGTGATTTTATCCCTGCTCTCCAGCGAATACAAAATGGATATAAATATTAAATAGTTATCAAAATTAATATTTATATATTTATTGTAAAAGGTCGGGATCAGAGGTTTTTTATCAATTTAATGCTGATTTAAAAGATATTTATCAAAATAATATTTTTTAAAAAATATTTATAAAAATATTATATAAAAAAAATTATTTTATGATAGGACAACTTTCTATGCTGACTCACCATCCTTTATATCAGTAAGAAGATAAGTCGAATAATATGAGTCGCCTTATGGTAGGACAATTTATAGTAAAGTCGTCTTATGGTAGGACGATTTTTTATGCTGACTCACCATCCTTTATGCGAGCTTGGGAGGACAGATCGGACAATATGAATCATCGTACTATAGGGTGACTCTATAAGTCGTCCTACCATAAGATGACTTCAGCAGTGCACTTGAGAGAGCGTCGCACCTATATTTGTAGTCGGCCTTCTAGTGAGTCGTCCTACTATAGGATGACTTCATCAGAGTCCCTTAACACCCAAGGGTCCCTTCGTCCGTTCGACTACTTCATTCCTTTCAAAACCCTTAAGCCCTCTCCCCTCCCTTCAAACAAAAACTCTCCCCTCCCTCTCTCACGATCGATCGTCTCCCTCTCCCTCTCCCTCTCCCTCTTTCTCATCCTCTCCCTTTCTCTCTCTCTCTCTCTCTCTCTCTCTCTCTCTCTCTCTCTCGCATGCATGCGGCCGATGAGCTCTCCGTCTCACGGCCAATCGGCTCCCTCTCTCTCTCGTGCGACAGCTCTCCCTCTCTCTCCCTCTCGTGGGTGTGGTCGATGAGGTCTCCCTCTCACAGCCGACCAGCTCCCCCTCAGCCTCATTGGAAGGTAAGTTTTTTAGTTTTTTTTCTTTTTTTTTTTTGTTGCTTGTCAGGCACTTATATTGATGGAAATGTATCGAAAAAAATGACCTTTTGTCTGCAAACTTAGAGTTGGAATGGATATTTTGATCTTTATGTTGTGTTTGTTATGGTCCATGTTTATAGTTGATGCATTTATATTTTCAAAAATTCAAGAGAGCTAGATTGGTTTACTTCTTAGCGGTGTGAAGGGGCTAGATTGCTTTTTTTTTGTTTTTAGTTTTGAAGTTGTTGTTATCGATTCGGCATGACTTTTGAAGGCTGAACATGTGGCCCAATCTATTAGATACTTGTAATTTTCAAAATAAAAAAAAATTAAAAAAAATATCTACATGCATGGCAATGATTCTATGTAGGATTGTTGGATTTTTTTTGTATTTTTTTTGCTATTATAGGGCTTCGACAAATCTAGTTCTTAGGTGGTTAAGTAGAAGCTATTTTTAATGTTAGATTTTGGGAGGCAAATTCGTCACCACAATGAAATGCTATAGGATGCTTTTTTATTTTTTTTATTCTTTTTGGATGAAAGGGTGATTGGTTCCTAGTTTAATATTTAGTGAAGGTAGATTTTATATTTTGTTGGAGCTATATTGGTTATTCAAGGAAGTTAGAAACTATAAGAAAATTGATCTTTTGCAATGAAATTTTTTCATCACTAAAGATGAAATTTTCGTTGCTAAAACTATTAGCAACAAAAATTTTTATTGCTAAAAGTTTGTAGAGAAAGCTTCGTAGCAAAAGATCATAGTGACGAAAAAGTTTTATTTCATCATCAAAAATAGTCAACCGCACGAGAAAAAGTTCGCAGCATTAGCGATGAAATATTTTCATCGCAAAAGCTTAAACTTTCATCATTAAAATTATGATGAAAAATATTTTCATTGTAAAAAATAAATATTATTCATTTAAAATTTTTATTATTTTTTTAATTTTAGTAATGAAAAATAGAATTTTTTCACAAAATTTAGCGACGAAAAATAATTTATCTCTAATTTAGAAATGAAAAAAAATTTTATCGCTAAATTAGTAATGAAAAAAATAATTTTATCATTAATTTAGTGATGAAATAAAAATTTTATCACTAAATTAGTGATAAAAAAAATTTCATCGCTAAATTAGCGATGAAAAAATTTTATCACTAAATTAGCAATGAAAAAAAATTCATCGCAATATTTGCGATGAAAAAGATTTTGTCACAAATTTAGCAACAAAATATAAAATTTCATCATAAATTTAGCGATGAAATATGAAATTTCATCACTAAAAAAATAAAGAAAAAAATAAAATTTACAATGAAAAATTATTTTTAGCGATGAAAATTTTTTTCATCATAATTTTAGCGATGAAATAATATATTTCATCAAAATTTATAATGAAAATTTTTATTTTAGAGTGATGAAATTTTTTAATTATTATTTATGATGAAATTAATATTTCATCGCTAAATTAAGTTAGGGATGAAATAAAATATTTTTTACTATTTTTACCATGAAAATACCTGTTTAAATATAAATTTTCATCAGATCAAGTATATTTTATATAAAAATATATGAACACAATAAAAATATTCAAATTTTAAATAATAATAAATTTCATAGCTATCATTATCAGATACAAAAGTATGAGTTCATACACCATTTAAAATTAGAAAAAACTGCAAACTATACATCATCATAGTCGTGGGCCTCGTTTCTTTCTCCAGGTGTCGATCCCTGACTCGATATGTGTCGCGATGGCTATGTAGAGATGGTATCATATGGCTATAGAAGTGCTAACTCGAAGGCATCGATAGCGAGCCATCCCGCTATCGCAGTCACTATCCTCTCGAGTGTCTGACTGCGATTCATCCAATAAGTAATTTGATCCTGTATCATGCTCATCGATGTCCTGATTGCCTCTGATATCAAGGCATCATCAAATCGATCGGATGACGAACTATGAGATTTTTTTGAGCACATGCCATGCCCAAACCGTAGTTGCCATCCGAGGATGGCATCCAGGATCGCATCATTTATCATCGAACAAAGAGGCTATAATCCAGCATCGCTGTTAGATCCAACTTCTCTCATCGTCTGCTTTCTCAATTGTAACATTTTTTCTTTCACAATAGACCAAATAACACCATAAATTTATTTCAAAGGCTTTAAAAGTATTCAAAATATAGTACCATACTTACATGACACTGCCTCACCTCCTCAGTCACAAACTCGCCACTCTTGTTTTGATAGAATTTACCATAGGCGTCGACCTCGGATAGTCCCTATTCAAATAAAAGAAAAGAAGAAAAATGACATCAAAGTAATTTAAATATTCCATAAGAACTTATAGCGTGCAATTGCAAATGTAGTTACATACCATCCTCTTCATTCCTTATGCAAAAGAGGCACATCTTTGCGCGTGAATAAAATCAATTTTACTCCTATTCACTTTATTCGCCTCTGATCATCGCTAAAAAATACATACAGTTATAACCAATAAAGGACATAATAATATCAAAATAACTTAAAACACTAAACATACCTTAAATATCTCACTCTCAAAATGCTCGCATAACCATTGCCAATCGTCACTAGACCCAACCCAATTTCTATAAGGCTGGGTCACAAGGTCAATCCCCTTCACCTGCAGCTAATTGCAGTACCTATGAAGCCTACATCATCAATCTCTATATCTATTTGCAGCCATTTTGAGAATACATGCCGTCACTTGTTCGTCGATGCAATCCTCAAAGTTAATATTATCCTGCACATATGAATATTCATCATAACAAGAAGCAAAGACATAGAATTATTCATGTAATAAAGAATTATACATAAAACAAAAAATTATCCATGTAACATCCTTGAAGTGTAACAAAGAGACTAGAGAAAAGATAATATGGACCATGTAATGATGTGCAAGACATAAAATTATCCATTATTTATGAGGACATTCTTATTATTCTGCATATTCAAAGTTAATTCTTATCTTGATGTGAGAGACAAGGGCATCGCGGTATTGAGAGGCGATATACTTGAAACTTTCGACGGCCCATGAAAAATGATTCCACATATACAGACTGATCTCATTGGTGACTATACTAGTCTCTGTGCCAATCAGATGATCATGAAATATCTATACTTTCGGCTTTTCATTATACGTATGCATGTACTTCTCTAAAATGAGGTCCTTACTAGGACTACACACTGCGCATCGCTACTGTATTCCTGCATATGAAAATTTATGAAATAAACATATATCACCTACCAATGGATGTATATAACAAAAAAATGTACATAGTTTATAAATTTGATAGAGATGTACCTACAGGGGGATGATGTTGCGATGCCATGACCTCCGACTGGATAGGCTTTGGCTGAGTACTAGCCTGTTCCATGGACTCGAGCAGCTGAGTCTCATCTAAGTCCTCTGACTCATCATGCAAAATGCTAAAGTGAGGATGTGTATCATCAAGTGGAGCCTGCTGTCTATCCCGCGAACGTTCACATCTAGGACCAGCCATGATGCTGTAATGATTAAAATAATTCAAATCAGTATGTAATAAAAAAACTCAAACACTACATGATGTCACAAAAAAATAAATTAAATTATTTATTTATATTAATTATTATTCTTAAAATCTGAACTCGTGTCCATATAGTCGTCCTCAATAGGACTCGTAGAAGGTGGTAAATTATAAGAAAACATCATAACAGGCTACATACTGTATGTAGTGCTAAGATTATCATATGAATTAAATCTGTCTGTTGCTAACCCTAGCCTGACATTTCATGAATCAGCTACAAATCATGGATGTTCCAATCAAAATATTTCCATGCATCTCCATCTGATGGATATCTCATGACATCATCGTCGATGTTATTTCCCTCCTTATGCCATCACATGTTACAGGTAGTATGCCTTGACATGAACAATCGATGCAATCATGGTGTAATCGAAAAGTATTGTAAAATCTTGGATAATATTTTATTTTCTTTTTATCCTTACCACGACTTTCTTTCCATCTACTTGAATGATAAATCGGACATGCTTGTAGATCTTTTTTGTCCTTCCGAAATAGAATACAATCATTCAGACATGCATGTATCTTTTCGCAGCATAAGCCCAAGTCATCGACTCCTAACCTGAGTCCTTTCAATAATTTTTTGACTTCATAATAACTTGACGGAAGTAACTCTCCTTCAAGCAGTACGTCCTTCAAAAATTTGAGTAACCAATTAAATGAGTTGTTCAACCACTTACCAAGTATCTTCATATGTAATAACTTTATTAAAATGGACAATAGAGAGTACTTCTTATAATCAGGATAAATATCACTTTGTGCATCTCTTAATAGACGCTCGAATCTATCGTTCACTGGCATGTTACTGTCCTCCTAAGCTTCTTGTCTTGGGATGGGATGCTGATGTTCTGATTCCACTTTCACATTTGCTTCAAATAACTCCAGATGGAGATCCTCTAGAATTTCTCTATCTTCTGCACCGAGTGTTTACGTTTCATGACTGGATGATCCACCTATTGATGACACATTTGTAAAACTTCTGGACAATATGTTCGAGCCAGTCGGTAAATCTTCACCATGACAAGTCCATCTCTTGTAAGTCATATCTATACCATATTCATACAAATGATTCTGAATGTCTGATACGGTACATCAAAATAAATTCCTACATAGACGATATGGACAATGAGCTTTTGCATCTTCTCTAGTATGATTGGACGCCACATTCATGAAAGATGTCACACCCGTAATATACTCGAGATAGAATTTATCACGCAATGACATCCAACTACAATCCATGCCTACATATTTATAATGCAAACTATACAGTCAATCTTATGTAATAATAGTTGACTAATGCCTTATATTCCCTACCTACAGGGTGGTGGTCCTATCCCATTCAAGAATGCAAGAATTTAACATTGCCATACATGTCTTCTACATCAAAAAAATTTTGACAGTATTTCGGTGTAGTTCTCCAGATACACAAACACTAAAATTGTGCTATGTATCTAGAGAACATGACCCAAAACACCGTCGAAACTCTCTGATATAGAAGCACATAGTATGCAATGTAAAATTTACTTATGTGCCCAAACTGTCCATAAGGATATTTCGAGGATAGTGTATACAACACCAATATTTTTTTTTATTAAAGAATAAATATTAGTTCATGCACGCTATCCTCAAATGAGAATTCTAAGATTTATAAATTTATTATGCTATGATTAATATATTATTATTATGACTATTTTTATTTTTAAACTATTTTTAGATTTTAAACTATGCTTCATATAAAGAGTAGACCAACAATAATCATGCCTAACGACTAAAATCAATTACAAAAAAGAGAACAAAATTTAAAACACTGCAAACTACCAAAGTTATTGTTTTAGATTTCTGCAACCAAATAATCATAAAAATTAAAAAAATTATGGCCTACTGATCTTCCAACTCCCCCATAAATCTCATAGAGAGAGAGAGAGAGATGGGTACCGAGATGGATGTGGACGCTGATGGCTATGCAGCGACGGCGACAGCAATGATGGTGTGACAACGACTATGGTAGCACGACGATGGCGACGGCAGTGACCTACAGGTAGATCGTGAGAGAGAGAACCAGAGAGAGGGACCGTACCTGAGAGATCTTAAGAGAGAGGGAGAGATCGCCCAACGGATGGTGGTGGAGGCGGAGGCGAAGACGGAGTGGTGACGACGATGGCGGAGGTGGAGCGATGATGATGGTGGCGGCCCTAAGGGAAGCAACAACCATAAGAGAGGGAGAGGGAGAGAGAGAGAAAGTGAGGGAGGGAGAGGGAGAAATCAGGGAGGACGACGATGGTGGTGGTGGAGGGAGGACGATGATGAAGGCTGCCTCGATTCGGTCAGTGCGGTGGCACAAAACGAGAACGATGATCAGGGAGGGCTTCAATCGGTCGATCGATGGTGCGAAGGGATGACATCGATCGATGATCAAGGAAGGCATCAATTAGCCGGTTGATGGCACGCTCGACGATGTAAGAGAGCGAGAAAGAGATGAACAAAGGGCGTCAGCATGCGTGAAGGATTTTGGAGCAAAATTTTATCCTAAAAACCCCTTTTTTTCAACAAAAAATATTTTAGCGATGAAATATTTTTATCGCCAAAAATAAAAAAATTTGTCATAAAAAAGTATTTTTTGCAACAAATATTTTATTCATCATAAATAATTAATTTTTGATGATAAAAAATTTATTTTATCATAAATAATTAATTTTTGATGATAAAAAATTTATTTCATCATAAAAAAATAAAAATTCTAGTGATGAAAAAAAATTTATCATTAAAAATTTACTTCTAGCAATGAAAATTAATATTTCGTCATAAAAGATTCAATTTTTATGATGAAAAATTTTTTCATCACAAATACTTAATTTTTGACAACTAAATTTTTTTCATCACAAAAACATACTTATTTGCAATGAAAAATTTTTTCATCACTAAAATTTTATTGCAAAAAATCAGATTTCTTGTAATGATATTCTGCTGAAGCTACATGATTTTATATTTATGCAGTTAGTTCTTATAAATTTTTTTAAAAAATAGATCCAAGATTTATTACTATTATCTTTCATTAGGATGGAAGGATCAGTCGTGACACTAACGATGCATACTATGATGGTGGAAGGACCCAAATAGCCATGGTAGACTATAATGCCCCTAACGGTGCTGACTTATATATTTGTTCATATTATGTAGATTGTCTTTAAGTATCATTTTTATTCTTTTTAAAATATTATGGTTATTTAATCATGTTGTGTAAAGACTTAAAAAAATTTATGAAATTATCTTATATATCATTTGTGTTGCTTATGATGTTTAGTTTATACATTAGACATGGTTGGTTTGGACTCCGACATGCATCCAGGCCCAACAGATCCTACCATGCTGTATCTTTAGCCTCGACATCGCAGTGACTGTATATACTCTAAGGAGGATACGGGACCCCTACGCTGTAGACACAGAAGATCTACTGTCATGCACGTCTGGCGGTCATATGAGAGGATCAGAGAGTATCTTCGTGTCGTTGGTTTTTATGGCATATTTCGGATTTGCGATATTCAACTTGATTGGGCCCTCATCACAACCATGGTATTATGATGGCATCAGGAGACTCACACTTTTCACCTCCATGTTGGAGAGGCAACGATCACACTGCAGGATGTTACTGCTCTACTCAGGTTACGGATGCATGGGCCTCCCATCACTGATACTACACACATCATCTAGCTAGACCTATGTGAGGAATTATTTGGGATTGCACCACCAGATACGATGTTGTCAGAGTCTTCACTAAGATTTCACTAGCTGCGTGATACATTTCAGCATTTATCGAATGATGTAGACGATGAGATCGTGCAGCGGTATGCTCGAGTATTCATTCTATATCTTATAAGTGGTCATCTATTCATCGATAAGTCCAAATCCCACATGCAGTTGTTGTACCTACCCCTGCTACGTGATCTCCAGACATATGGATAGATGAGTTGGGCCAGCACTATATTAGCTTTTTTGTATCGTGAGCTCTAAAAAGTCATCAGGATAGATGCACGTGAGATAGCTGGGCTATTGGTATTACTGTAGCTGTGGGTATGGGAGCATTTACATATCGAACGGCTTGATAAGGTGCTCCTCAAGGTAGGAGCCCACTAGCCACCTTTAGGAGATGATGCAATAGCACATGACCCATTGGATAAGGATGTTGCTGCTATTGAGGGCCTATTAAATGGGATACAGCACGACCAAACTGATCCACTAGGATGTAGATATATATGTTTGTAGCATTGTGTTGCTCCTTGAATTGATTTTTATGATTACAAAGCATTTGAGGGGGTTACTAATGATTTTGGCTAAGAAAAAGATTTATTGTATTTTAGGGGTAAAATCATAGTTTTATCAAATTTTGATTCAGAAGCCTCAAGAGCAAGAGCTGAAGATTTGTAATCTATTGGAGACAATTTTAATATTTTTGGATGTGTATTTTGAAAGAAAATCATGTTTATATATTTGAGTCGATCCCATGAGTCGACTCATGGCAAAAGGAGCTGAACGACACGTTATTTTTAGCTGGCACACCCAATTGAGTCGACCCCTGTGTATGAGTCGACCTCTATTACTGTGCAAGTCAAAGATACAGAACTGTCAATTTCTGTTCTGTGCCATATGAGCTGACCCCATGAGTCGACCCTATGAGTCGACCCCTGCGATGGAAAAACTCCACAATGGCTAGTTTTTAGCTCATTTTGACTGTATTTAATGCCCATTTAATGTGCTCTAACAGCTCTATTTCAGCCCAGATTACTCTCCACCATCATTTAAAGTTATAAAAGATACTTAAAGGAGAGAATCAACAAGATTTTAAAAAAGATTCTTCAAGCATTCATTTCAACCCTAAGCAAGAGCCCTCTTAAAAGTTCAAGAAGCTTTTATTTCAAGTTCACCAACCCCTCAAGAGCTCATTCAAATCTTCAACCACCTTGAGAAAAATCAGAAGAGTTTCGTTCTTATTGTGTAAAGTATATTTAAAGATTTATTTGCTCATTAAAAGAGCTACATCTATATTTCTGTGTGATTAACTATTATACTCTTTTTTGAGTTGATTTTTTATTTTGGAAAGATTTCAAAACATGAAAAGATTGATCCGAACCTTGAATCGGATTGTATTGGATTGGCTTGTACCCAGAAAATAAGTGTTCTAGCTTGGAATAGCTAGAGTCGGAGGTTCTGACGTTGTATTCGGGTTGAATACAGTTTAGTGGATTTGAATTCCCAAGTAGGAGCTTTGAGAGTGGACGTAAGTATAAGGTTGGCACCGAACCACTATAAATCTTTTTATTTGTATTGTACTTACTTGCTCTCCTTTTAAATTTTCTTATCTTCTTGCATTCTTGCATCCAACTTCTACACCTTGCATAAATTTTACTCTCTACATTTATCCTGCTCATTGTTAAATAATCTTTATAGTTGTAAATTAATTTTTAAATTTTTAAAAACCCAATTCATCCCCTCATCTTGGGTTGCATAGCTGGACAACAAGTGGTATCAGAGCTCGGTGCTCTAGCCCTACTTTGATTTAACCATCAAAGAGCTAAAGATCTATGATAACTCAAGTTGGTACTTTACTAGTCGAGGGACAGTCCACCAACCGATCTTCACTTTTCAATGGGTCAAACTATACCTATTGGAAAGCTCGGATGAAAATTTTTATTCAAGCACTTGACTATGATATGTGAAGTATCATAGTAAATGGACCACATATATCCACTAAAATAATTGATGGTGTGGAATCAACCAAATCTGAAAAAGAATGGAATGAGGTTGATAAGAAAATGACTCAACTAAATGCTAAAACCATGAATATTTTGTATTGTACTCTAGATGCTAATGAATTTAATCGTATTTCAACATGCATGTCAGCTAAGAAAATATGGGATAGATTAGAAGTAACTCATGAAAGAACTAATTAAGTGAAAGAATCAAAAATCAACATGCTTGTGCATAAATATGAACTTTTTAAAATAGAGCATGATGAATCAATAACTGAGATGTTTACTCATTTTACTAATATTATTAATGATCTAAAAAGTCTTGGTAAGTCTTATTCTAACAGTGATCTCGTAAGAAAGATTCTTAGGTCTTTACCAAGGACTTGGAAGGTCAAAGTGATCGCAATCCAAGAAGCCAAAGATCTGAATATCCTACCCTTGGAGGAGCTTCTAGGATCGCTGATGACACATGAGCTAAACATGAAACAACACCAAGAAGAAGATGTCAAAAAGAAGAAGATAATCACCCTCAAATCCACTGCTCAACCTGATGAAGAATCCGATGATACAGAAAATGAAGAGCAGAATGAAGAAATGGCCTTCATTACTAGAAGATTTAAGAAGTTTTTGAAGAAAAGAAGATAAGGAATGAGGAAGAGGCCACCTACAAAAGGAGAACATAGCAAAGAGAAGGATAAGGAGCAACCCCTTATTTGTTATAAATGTAAGAAATCGAGACACTTTAAGTCTAAATGCCCACAACTGAAGAAGGGTCCCAAAAAGTATAAGAAGAAGGCCATGATGGCTACATGGAGCGAAAGTGATGAGTCAAGTTCTGAAGAAGAAGACTCAAATGAATAAGCCAACTTATACTTTATGGCATATGAAAATGAGGTGTGTCTTGCATCCCAAAGAGCAAACCGGAGATGGTATCTTGATAGCGGATGCTTAAGACACATGACTGGTGATGAATCCCAATTCATCATACTTGATGCTAAAAATGGAGGGATGGTCATCTTTGGAGATAATGGCAAAGGAAAGATCATCGGTATAGATAACATTGGTATCACTCCCTTCAAGTATATTGAAAATATTTTATTAATAGATGGTTTAAAATATAATTTATTAAGCATCAGTCAATTTTGTGACAAAGGATACAAAGTTATTTTTGAATCTTCAATTTGCATTGTAACTAGTCCTATTAATGAAGGTATTAAATTTGTTGGGCATAGACATGATAATATTTATATGGTAGATTTGAATGATCTTTCTAAAATAAACATGCAATGCCTAGTAGCCTTGAATGCCAAGATTAATGAGACTAGTTGGCTTTGGCATCGTAGGCTTGCATATATTAGCATGCATTCACTCTCAAAACTTATTAAAAAGGAATTGGTTATCGGCTTACCCAAATTAAATTTTGAAAAGGATAGAATTTGTGATGTATGCCAAATGGGTAAACAAATACGAGTCTCATTCAAATCTAAAAATATTGTTTCAACTTCTAGGCCATTAGAACAATTGCACATGAATTTATTTGGACCCACTAGAACTACTAGTCTAGATAGAAAATGATATGATTTTGTAATTATTGATGATTTCTCTCGTTTTACATGGATCTTCTTCTTAGCACATAAGGATAAAATTTTTTATGTTTTCTCAAAATTTTATCGAAAAGTTACAAATGAAAAAGATTTTTCAATTCAAAATATTTGAAGTGATCATGGAACCAAATTTGAAAATTAAGATTTTAAAAAATTTTATGATAAAAAAGATATTGACCATAACTTTTCAGCACCTAGGACACTCCAACAAAATGGGATAGTAGAAAGAAAAAATAGAACTCTTGAAGAAATGGCCCATACCATGCTATGTGAAAGCAACCTTCCAAGATATTTTTGGACAGAAGCAATTAACACGGTATGTTACATATTAAACCATGCTTTAATTAGATCAATTTTAAAGAAAACTCCTTATGAGCTTTGGAAAAAAAGAAAACCAAATATTGCATATTTTCATATTTTTGGTTGTCAATATTTTATTTTGAATAATGGTAAAGAAAGACTAAGAAAATTTGATGCAAAATCCGATGAAGCGATTTTTCTTGGTTACTCCTCTTCTAGCAAAGCTTTTAGAGTTTTCAATAAAAGAACTTTAATAGTAGAGGAGTCAATACATGTTGTTTTTGAAGAAACTAATGATCTTCCTTCAAAGAAGAATGAAGGTATTGATGATGCAGATCCTCTTATAGAAGGGATGAAGGAGATCACTCTAAAAGACTCAACCATTCAAGATGATGAAGAACATAAAAACAAACAGAATGAGGAAGGTGAAGAATAACAAGAACAACCTCTAAGTACAAATAATCTATCCAAAGAATGGAGGTATGATCACAATCACCCCAAGAAACTAATCATTGGTGATTCTACACATGGTGTAAGAACTCGCTCTTCACTTAGAGATGCATTCAATCATTTTGCTTTTGTCTCTCATCTTGAACCTAAAACCATAGATGAAGTTGAAAAAGATTATAATTGGATAAATGTAATGCAAGAAGAACTTAATCAATTTGAAAGAAATAATGTATGGACTTTAGTTTCAAGATCTAAAAATTATTCAATAATTGGCACAAAATGGGTATATAGGAATAAATTGGATGAACTTGAAAATATGATAAGAAATAAAGCGAGATTAGTTGCAAAAGGTTATAATCAAGAAGAAGAAATTAATTTTGATGAGACCTTTGCACCTCTTGCTAGATTAGAAGCAATTAGACTTCTACTTGCATATGCTTGCTTTATGAATTTTAAGTTATTCCAAATGAATGTCAAAAGTACTTTTCTAAATGGATATATTGTTGAAAAAATTTATGTAGAACAACCTTCAGATTTTAAAAATCATACTTTTTTTAATCATGTTTTTAAATTAAACAAAGCACTATATGGTTTGAAACAAGCACCTAGGGCTTAGTATGAAATGCTAAACAAATTTTTGCTTAATAATGATTTTTCAAGAAGAAATGTAGACACAACCCTTTTCATTAAAAAAAATTAAAATGATATATTAGTTATACAAATATATGTTGATGACATTATTTTTGAATCTACTAATGAAACTCTTTGTCAATATTTTGCTAAGCTCATGCAGGGGGAGTTCGAGATGAGCATGATGGGAGAATTTATATTTTTTCTCGAACTTCAAATCAAACAAACAAAGAAAAGAATCTCTATTATCTAAAGCAAGTACACAAGAGAACTACTCAAAAAATTTAGAATGAAGAACTCCAAAGCAATTGGTACACCCATGAGCCCATCATGTAAGCTTAACAAGGATGAAGGAGGTAAAAATATAGACTTAAAATTTTACAGAGGCATGATTGGTTCTCTATTGTATTTAACTGCTAGTAGACTAGATATTATGTTTAGTGTTTATCTTTGTGCTCGCTTTCAATCAAATCCGAAAGAATCTCACTTGAATGCAATTAAAAAAATTCTTAGATATTTAAATGGTACACAAACTCTAGGACTATGGTATTCTAAGGACTCATCAATTGACTTGATAGGATATTCAGATGTCAATTTTGCTGGATGTAGATTAGATAGAAAAAGTACTAGTGAAACTTATCAATTTCTTGAAATTAACTTAATCTCTTGGTTTAGCAAGAAGCAAACTCGATAGTACTGTCTACGACCGAAGTTGAATACATTGCAGTCGAAAGTTGTTGTGCTCAAATCTTGTAGATTAAGCAATAACTTGAAGACTTTGGCATCAAACTCAATGAAACTCCTATAAGATGTGATAACACTAGTGCTATAAATCTAACTAAAAATTCAATTCAGCATTCTAGATCAAAATATATTAAAATTAGGCATCATTTCATAAGAGAATATATCCAAAATAAAGATATAATTCTTGATTATATTTGTACTGAAAAATAATTGGCTGACATCTTTACCAAGGTCTTAAGTGAAGATAGATTTTATGAAATTAGGAGATAACTAGGAATCCTTGATCCGTCAGCTTAAGTATCTCTCTGATTCCAAATTCTTAATGCCAAAAATTCATTGAACCAAATCTATTGAGCTCAATTCTCATTTTTCTTAGAGCTCAAAAGCTTAAAACTATCTTTCACATGATCAATACTTGGGTAAACATCCTTCTCTCAGAGTTTTAATTTTTTTCGAAATTGATCCATCCTTCTTTTGAATTTTTCTGTGCCATGAGTCGAGCCCCAAGGTTGACCCTAGGGTAATCTTACAATTTTGTCAAAATCCTTCGGACGCTTTCTTCTTATTGAGAATTTTTCCTTGAGCCGACTCAGTCCTTCATCTTCTTCCTCCCACCGAACCAAAAGCTCTCCATCTCTTCTCCCTCAAACCAAAGATTTCTCTCAAATATCTCCTCCCATCGATTTTCACTCCTCAAATCACCCGTTAAGGAACCAACTTCCTCTCCTCTCCTTTCCTCATTTGGGGTGGTTCGAGCTTGCCCTAGAATCATCCCCTCTTCTCCAAACCGGTGATTTAACTCCTCAAATCCTTGCCTTTTTCCTTCCAAAATCCTTTCCTCTCTGCCTCACATTTAGTCTCCTAAGCTCCTTTCAAGTCTCTCTTGACCTAATGGCTCCCAAAATGAAGCTACCGCAGAGGAAAAAATCTATTTGCGGGTTGGAAGAGAGTGTGCACAGAAAGAGATTAGCAATCGAGCCCTCTCCTGCTCCAATCTCTGCTCCAGGTCCTGCTTCAGCTTTTACTCAGTCCCCAATCAGCCCAAGCAAGGTACCTCTCTCTGATCGAAAAGTGAAACCCGAGAAAAATATTGATTTCAAGTTTTTTGAAAAAGAAGGGTTCACTATTAGATCGAAGATTAAGTATCAAGGATGAAAATTTTACTGCTCTTTAAAGAAAAATACTTATGTCGATCTAGTCAGAGAATTTTACTTAAATTTGAGCTATAGCAATGGAACAGTGAAATTTACAGTAAAAGGTATTGATGTTATTCTTGATCAATACATTTGGGACAGATACTGCATTTGCCTTGTGCTATATCAATATGGAGCTCCCTATTAAAAAAGAAGGAATTAATGTTATCTTAGGGAGAACTTATACTGAAAGTTTAAATAAATTGGAAGCAAAAATTTTTTCTATTGAGATGAAGCTATTACATCACTTGGTAACCAAATTGTTTGTCCTTAGGAGTGGTAGACACGACCTTCTATCTGGTAGGGACATTTGTATTATGTACCATGTGATCATCCAAACCCCCGTGAACCTTCCAGCATTGATGTTTGAGGCCATGAGGGAAACCTTGAACAGGTCCAAGGCTCACTTGCCTTTTGGTATAGCACTCACCTTAGTTTTTAGAAGGTTCGAAATCAATTTTAAGGGGGAGGTTGTTGCTAGACTATCTCATTCTGACACCATCAACCGTCACATACTGCATCACAAGGATTTCTCTAAGACTGATGGCGGTTGGACAAAGGGTGTTGTGGAGAGAGCGGAGGATAGAGCAGAGAAGGAGGGACTATCTTCACCTCTTCGTGATCACAGAGCATCCCCAGATATTCAGTTCATATCTGATCATGAGACTGGTCCTTCAGAGTCTGTGAGGAGGCATGCTTCTGTTCTATAGTCAGAGAGCAGGGCACATCCTTCAGAGTTCAGACTAGCAGATGATCAGATTGAGATGATGTCCCAGCGTGTTGCCTCTATTCTATCTCAGCAGTTTGCCACTTCAGTCTTTGCTCAGAGATCGATATCCCAGGGTGACTCAGACTAGACTCTGATCCCTCACATTTCTTCTATTTTTCAAATGCTTACTGATCAGTTGGTACACATTGAGCAGCTTGAGGGATGTATTTTGAGATTGATAGGTAGAGTATTAGACTTGCAGGGGTAAGTATTAGCTTTAGCCCATCCCTAGCCGCATGAGGATATTACAGAGGTCTTAGACCTATCTGCAGAGGCGGCTAGACTTCGAGGAGTTTTATAGAGTGGCTTTGACTTCTTAAGGAGAGAGATCAGGGGCTCCAATAAGAATGCTTCTGCTCAGTTCAGTGCCCTAATGTAGTCTGTATCAAGAGCCTTGGATCTTTTGGACACCATCAGACTTTCTCTTATAGCACAGTCCGTAGCTTCTCAGGCTCCAGGATCCTCTCACCCCTCTACTCGTGCTGTATCCGTGGTCAAGGCAGACGTGGTCGAGGTCGTACTCGTGGACTTGATCCTACATCTCCTCACCCTATCTCTGATTCTTAAGATTCTGATCCCTCTAGTCATGACATCTATTAAATCTAGATTAGTTTGTCTCCTATGTCTAGGATCTATCTTATGGGCCTTGTATTTGTTGGCTAATTAACTCTTGGATAGTTTCTATCCATGACTTTTGTATTTTGAGTTGACTTATGTGTATTGGGACACCTTTTGTATTCAGTCATTTTTGAATATATATATATATGTGTGTGTGTGTGTGCGCGCGCGCGCGCGCGTGCGCTTTGACTTTCAATGAATGTCTATGAATATGATCAAATTGAATTGTTTTAATTACGAGATATGAAAAATAACTCATATTAGTGCTGAGAAATACTATGAATTGCAATATCTTCTAGATGAGCAAGTTGATATATCCTTTATGTTTGCTATGTTGAGGGGGAGTAGAGAAATAAGCAATCAAAGAAGCGGGCTAAAGAAGTAAAATATGGTATCAAAAAGGGAGAGTAAAGAAAATATATCCTTTTTTGTCATATTTCTTTTCTTTTCTCTATCCTTAAAATTTTTTAAGATCTTAATTGATGCTATCAAAAAGGAGGAGTAAAGAAAATTTATCCTTTCAAGATCTCTTAAAAGGAGTAGAGAATCTTAATTGATGCTATCAAAAAGGAGGAGTAGAGAATCAAAATAATCGAATTTGAGCAATAAGCAATAAAGAAATTAGTAATAAGCAAAATTATTAAGAAAATATGTCAAAGAACCAATAAGCAATAAAGAAATTAGTAATAAGCAAAATTGTTAAGCAAATGTGTCAAAGAACCAAAATTGTCAGCTCTTTTTTTTTATCTAATTTTCAAAGCAAATGAACTTATAAGTAAATTTCAAATTGATCTCCAAACTGCTTATGATGCATTTCGTTCAAAAACTTGGCTACGATATTGAAGTGATGCATCTTCATAAATTTGAAATTCATGTTCAATGCTTTATATATGTTTTTACTCAAGTATTTTGTCATCATCAAAAAGGGAGTGATTGTTGCTCCTTGAATTGATTATGATGATTACAAAGCATTTGAAGGGGTTACTAATGATTTTGACTTGAAAAAAAATTTATTGTATTTCAGGGATAAAATCATAATTTTATCAAGTTCTGATTTGGAAGTCTCAAGAGCAAGAGCAGAAGATTTATAATCTATTAGAGGTAATTTCAATATTTTTGGATGTGTATTATGAAAGAAAATCATGTTTATATATTTGAGTCGATCTCATGAGTCGACTCATGGCAAAAGGGGTTGAACGGCACGTTATTTTTAGTTGGCACACCTAATTGAGTCGATCTTATGAGTCGACCTCTGTTGCTGTGCAAGCTAAAGATACAGAACTGTCAATTTTTGTTCTGCGCCATATGAGCTGATCCCATGAGTCGACCCCTGTGACCCCATGAGTCAATCCCTGTGCATGAGTCGACCCTATGAGTCGACCCCTGCGATGAAAAAACTCCACAACGATTAGTTTTTAGCTCATTTTGGCTGCATTTAATGCCTATTTAATGTGCTCTAACGGCTCTATTTTAGCCCAGATTACTCTCCACCATCATTTAAAGTTATAAAAGGCACTTAAAAAAGGGAATCAACAAGATTTTAAAAAAGGTTCTTCAAGCATTCATTTCAACCCTAAGCAAGAGCCCTTTTAAAAGTTCAAGAAGCTTTTATTTCAAGTTCACCAATCCCTCAAGAGCTCATTCAAGTCTTCAACTATCTTGAAAAAAATTAGAAGAGCTTCGTTCTTATTGTGTAAAGTGTATTTAAAGCTTTATTTGCTCATTAAAGGAGCTACATCTGTATTTCTGTGTGATTAACTGCTATACTCTTTTTTGAGTTAATTTTTTATTTTAGAAAGATTTCAAAATATGGAAAGATTGATCTGAATCTTGAATCGGATTGTATTAGATTGGCTTGTACCTGAAAAATAAGTGTTCTAGCTTGGAATATCTAGAGTCAGAGGTTCTGACGTTGTATTCGGGTTGAATATAATTTAGTGGATTTGAATTTTCAAGTAGGAGCTTGGAGAGTGGATGTAGGTGCAAGGTTGGCACCAAACCACTATAAATTTTTTTGTTTGTATTGTGCTTACTTGCTCTTCTTTTAAATTTTCTTATTTTCTTGCATTATTGCATCCAACTTCTACACCTTGCATAAATTTCACTCTCCACATTTATCCTGCTCATTGTTAAATAATCCTCATAGTTGTAAATTAATTTTTAAATTTTTAAAAATTCAATTCAACCCCCCCCTCTTGGGTTGCATAGCTGGGCAACACATTGATTTTTTATGCTAAATGACTATAGGTTTTATGCTAGTGCCACACACAGTCATATACTACAAGGATCAGCTTGACCAGCAACGTGACGATCAGATGGTGTGGGTGCCTTACATACTAGAGATATTGACTGTACTGCCTGAGGTATGCTGATTAGATGAGCATATATGGAAGATACACGTACTGCTTATTTGCTTTGACATCGTAGAGATGTATTGTCCAGAGTGCATAATGTGACAGTTTGACATGCACCAGGACATTCCCCACCATGCGATGCTCATGATGCCATCCACATGGTAGATCGATGAAGATGACATCATCATGATTGGGTTCGAGAGCATCAGAACCATATTGATACATGAGAGCAGAGGGAGGATTTCATTATGGCTGGTCCACCTATGCTTCCCATGATGGATTATTATGATCCATATCTGGTGTAGTATCGGAGCATCACTAGACGATTCATCTTGCTATTGAAGAGCGAGCGACCAAAGATGAGGTTCCATCCTCCGAGCAGTGTGATGGATATTATAGTAAGTACATTTTTCTTTATTATGTTGTTATTGTTATACTTATGAATAATATATGTATCTTTTCAAACTGGCAGTTTTAGAGAATCACTTCGTTATACCATCAGGCTTGGAGCGGCTTCCATTTGATCACTGTTGGGTGTAAGGATCGAGCATTTGTCAATATTATGGACGGTCTTGTTGATACTATGCGAGTCATCTTTGAGGATAGATGATTTCACACTGTGCCATCGATGGATGATCCGAGTATCTCATTAGATGTCCAGTACACCTCATATTTTGACTTCTCAAACTTTGACCTCCCCATAGGTGATACATCCATATCACAGAGGA